>NW_010339706.1:0-9635 GCF_000700745.2 Antrostomus carolinensis | reverse complement strand
CGTTCGGAAGCGAGAGGAGCCCGCGCGCTGTCGTTTGCGGTGCATTAACTGTGCTTTAACGTGCGTGTCAGCACCGTGTAACCGCTCACTGTAATTAGCGACATCAATTACATCCCGCCGCTCGGCTGCGAGGAGGGCGCTCAGGCGCTGCTCCAGCGAAGCACCGCAGCTCCAGAGGACGGGTGCAGTTGAGACAGGTCTAACCAACATCTACGATCTAGGTCAGCGCCTTCCAGCCGCTGTGCTGCAGCAGAGATTATTGCCTGAAAGAGGTTACAGGAACAGATTAGTCTGTTCAGTGCAGAAGCATCTTATTTAAAGTATTTCACTGCTGGAGGAGCAGCTCTGGAAGGCCTGGAGCTTGCTGACCCCAGCAGAGGGACCAGTCTCGACAGTACCTTTGGCCTTACCAAAAGGATGAGTTTCCCTTGCCGCAGCAACAGGCAGGCCTTCTCTGTGAAAAAGGAACCTGCAGAGCTGGAGAAGCACAGCTGAAGGAGGTGTGACCAGAACCCCTTTAATCTGCTGCTACCAAGGACGCTACCGTATGGCAGAAGTTAAACCCTCAACTTCAACACTCTGTCCTTCAACTCTAATTGTGTAGCCTGGCCCCTCCCCACGATAGGGCTTCAGACTAACAGAGAGCAAATGCTTTCCAACTCTGATCCAGCAGAGGTAAAGCCCACCCGTGAAAAAGCCACACCAAGACAGAGCTATTTCACTGCTGCCTCCGAAGCAGGTTTTAGACAATTCCTCAAAGTTCACATCCCATGAGCCAGTGGAGGCTGCTGCAGTACAGCCCCTGCTGTTATGGGTGTCTCTACATGGTCTTTTAAAAAAGTGAGAGGGGTCAGGCTCTACCATAAAGAAAAATGAAGTTGCAGATTTTCAACATCCATTCAGCTCACCTTCCTCCATGATAAATCCCTGCCTCTATGAAAGCCGCCATCAAGTAAAACTGGCCTTAAGTAGCAGCAGCCTTACATCTGCCCTGCTAAAGGAAACTGTCACAGGACATGGTGGGCCCACTCAGCAAGAATGTAACTGCAGGATAACACCCATGTGCCATTTCACCTGATGGTATCTACTAAGTGCAGTGTTCTTGGGCTGTGTTTCCAGATAGCCCCAGCACTGCTGGTAGGATTGTCAAGAGTTGCATGTTCTTGGAACGACTCTTCAAGAGCTGCATAATGAAGACCAAGTATTTTTCAATTAGTGGACAAGAGAGATCAGTCTTGATATAATATTTATTTAATATTTCCACTCTAGTAGATGAAAAGTCTGTACAAAACCAAACTTTTCCTTTTTCTTAAACCAATCTAAAACCAGTCAGCTCAATCAAAACCCACTACAAATACAATAGCTTCTTTGGTAACTGTGGCAGATGCACCCTCACCCTGCCTTCAGACTGGGGCTTTCTGGATGTTGAAACCCAACCCTTGCGCGCCCTTGCTCTCCTGGGCTTTTCTTTCCTAGTTAAACTGTCACACTTTTTCACACACTTCCCTTCCCTTCCCTTTTTGCATGCTTCTGGGGGCTGTTGCCAGACGCACAGTTGCTGGAGGATGGGCCCAGAGAATCAGAGCTGACCACAGGTCAGACTCCACTCAGGTATAAGGGAGCTGTGCCGCAGGAGGGGAGCAGAGAGAGTTCTGTCCTCCTCAGAGCAGCTGGTCTGCAGGCGGGGACCCTCCCCTTGGGCTGGGACACCGCCCAAGGTACCTTCCCAGGGACTGAGAGCCCTCATGTTAGAGGCGAGTGAACACACACTTTGAGTCATCATTGTAGAGGAATATTTGGAAAAAAAATAGGAATTCTTGAGTCAGCTGTGTAGTAGTTTATTTCCCAACCGACATCTGAACCTGTGGTTTAATATTGTTTGCTGGAGTGCCAAATAATCTTGGTTAGAATAAACCCCATTTAAGTGACTGCTTGGTCTGTTTTGTGGGTGCCTCCATGACATTAATTGGCGTAGTTGTCAGGATGTCATTAGAGGAAATGCTGTGAAGATGCAGCTGTGTGCCTTCTCCCCCAGATATAGAGCGGGTGAAGGAGAAGCGGTCCGACCCGGTGGTGGTTGTGGAAAGGCTGGAAGAAAGCCATGGAAGTTTTTGGGGTGCTGTAATTATGTGTGTCATCCTAGGTGCTTGCTTAATTCAGGTGCAGGATTATTTTGGAATGGTAGAATTAGAGGCAGAATGTTTGAGGAGAGAGCTGAAAAGAGAAAGTGGACATCTTTCTTGGAACAAAGAATTGAACTTATGCTAGCACAAGCAGAGAAACCCCCCACTGTTGTCCAGATCCAAAAGCTAATTATGGGAGTGGATCTGAAGGATTGGGATGGAGAGATTTGGGAGACCCTGATGAGAATAGTTCTGAGGAAATTGAGGAATTGGAGGAAAAAGAAGTCTGACTCCTTATTAAAACAGAGACACGTATGGGACCATGTGGTGGGAACCCTTAAACCACTGTCCGTACCACTCCCTGGTCAGGACCCAAGCTGTGCGAGCTCCAAGACAGGTTTTTGTGTAAGCTGTGAGAAACCAAAGCAGAATACCTGCGGAGAGTCTCTTTAAGGGGGGGATCAGATACTGCTCAGCATGAGGAAGTAGGGGGGTTCTGAGCCCCCAGAGTGTTTTTCAGTGACAGGCAACCAGCTCATCACATCCTTAAGAATACGCATCCAGTGTCTCTGAGAGAGGATTCGGGGGGCCATAGAGCACAGAACCCTCAGAATCTGCCCGTGCACCAGCTGCCTTGGGTCAGACCTTACACAGTGCAGTGACTTACAGGCGTGAGCTGGGATGGGCTGACCCGGGCGATGCAGGTGGGAGCAGGAGAGCAGGACAGGCCTGTTGTAAACCTCACCCCGACTGGCCCCCCTGCTGGGAGTCTGAACCCTTCATCCCCTGCTTCATCTATGGGAAGGTAAGGGACTTTGGGACACGTGGCAGTCAGACTACATCAGTCCTTTCTGAAGACTGGAGAGGAAAAAATATGTCCTGGTCGGGATAGAAGTAATCTCTGGACCAGTACAGGCAAAAGCAGTAGCGCGAGCAACAGCAGAAAACACAGTTCACAGACTGAAGCTATGGCTTCAGCTTCCTCCCTAAGCCAAAATCAATACGGTCTGGCAACAGAAGCAACGTCACTGACAGCGTGGTCCAGGAATGGGCACAGGCTGAAGGGATAGTGTGGGTGTTCCATACCCCCTGCTACCCCCAGGCTAATGGAATTGTTGAAAGAACAAACCGCCTCCTCAAGCGGTTCCTGAAGCCTCAGGAACCTGGTTGGCTAGACCGACCTGAGGATGTGGTGAGTAATGTAAATAACAGATGGGAATAAACTGTTGCCCATGACTAATTACTTTCTGCCCTAAGGCCCCAATGCTTGCCCCTAGTGGTAAAGGACTGGACGACCCCAAGAACCCCTCACACTATCCAGGACAGCCAGTACTGCTGGACCCACCTACAGTGGGACAAGTCCCATTAGTATTAGAGTCCCTGTTAAACATCTGTGTGTGGGAAGCGATAGATGCGCATGGCAAAAACCATAAAGTCAGCACCTGAGGGTTAGGACCTTCTTTGGTCCTAATTTTGTTTTCTTTTTCAGGTTTGGTGGCCATCGAGAAGTGAATGTTTCTCACCGCTACACTTGCAGCCATCTGTATAATTGCATTATTATTGTTTATTGTGTATATTGTTATAATTGAAAAAGATGTACTGGAAACTTGTCTGTTACATCTACTGTTTGTTTGGTTTTAATGGAAGAATCGGAGAGCAAAATTTAGCACGGGAACTGATTTGAGGATTTGTGCAGGTATGGAATCAATCTGATCAGGGACTCTCTATAGCTCTACCCCACTCGGCTGAGCAGGGTCTGAGATTTTTTAAAACACCTGTGAAAAATATAACTGATTTTATCAACCACACCACAACTCAAACTTGGCCCTATGTCCTTACTCCTAACAAATGGAGTTTGAGTAGATCACTTAAGTGGAGAGCTAATCATCTCCTTACTGAGGGACATAGAGAAACCGTTCAGAGGCCAACAGGGAACATCATGCTGTTTTAACGACACTTATTTTGCCTATTTTAGTAACACAAACAATGATTTTTGGGGAAATAGCAAATGAAACGCCTCTGACCCTCAAATGAATTATACCTTTTCCTCAAACACAATTGGTGAATCTAGAGCCACTGAATTTACAAATGCCTCTACCCTTCCTGGAATGTATGGAATTAGTAGCACTGATAGCTATGCAGCTCCATGTTCATCTTTCCCTTTTGATCCTGTGTTTAACCCTATCAAGCAACCAGATTATTATGAAGCAGACTCTGTAATGAACGCTGCATTACCCTGGTGTATTGCACCACCCCACATTTTAGGCACTTTTCCACAGAATCTAACCAACATAGGGTAGGTGTGGTCTAGAAGAGAACCCCTATTAAAACCCCTTAAGTTTGCCACCAATCCAAGACACACCATTTCCTCTCTGGTCACCTGCAACCACATTATCAGTTGTACAACCAGTCCTGGTGACCCTCCTGGTTAACAGAAGGGATCCGCACCCGAATGCCAGATACGTGTTTATGTTGGGGATATCCCTCATATGGATTTAAAATTGAGACCCACATTGTAACAAAACTGGTAACAGTTCTATTGATAGGACACGTGCCAGATATTGTGGGGTACCACGCACCCATTACCCTTTACAACACATTCAAGTGTCATCCAAATCTCCTTTATATTTAATAAATGTATAATGATACTCTGCCCCTTTTAGATTGGCATGGGGGTGTTCTAATGGACAATTTTATTCTCGATTACAATTAGAAACCCATGCAGGATTAAGATGTGGAATAGTTTTACCCTCTCTCTGTCCCAACAAAACATTTACATTTGGTCATAAACCAAGGCAAAAACAGGACCTAGAGAACACATCGCAAGCCAAAGAATGGATTCATGGATTAGAGGAACCAACACATTGGACTCTTGGCCAACAGATAATGTTCAGCCTGCAGGCCTTTTTTGGCCCTGCTGCAATACTCCAAACCCATCACTGGGCCCTAGAAAACTTACCTTGGCAAGTCCATGTATTGTCAGGTTGGACTCGGTATGCTTTTGGAGAACTAAACAGACAAATGCAACAATTATCCAAAACGATGTTACAAAATCGCTTAACTCCTGATGTGTTACTCTTACAGAACAAGGAGGATGCGGCATGTTAATCTCACAGATGGAGAGTGTTGTATTACCATCCTCAACGCCACCACCTCTATTGAAGAAGCCCAAGCCAAGATGAAGGAAACTGCCAATCAAACCAGAGAATTGTTCCAGGCTCTCCAACCTAAAGACTGGTTTACTGGACGTGATCCCAGTGGACAGCTTACATCAGTACTCCGTAACTTAGGACTCAAGGGGTGGGAAAGTGGCTGGTACAGATAGGAATTATGTGTTGGATTTGTATTTTTAATGATTAAATATGTTAACCCATCTTAACCCATCTCATCTTCCCTTTCTTCTTACTTCTCCCTCTGTATGCTATGTAAGAATCACCACCCTCAAAGCTGCCTGTTTGAGCCACAGGGTGGTGTAAAGCCCCTGAGAAGAAGATGATCATGCACCATAGAACCTACAACAGAATGTTTGAGCCATGGGGTGGTGTAAGGGACAAAAAGAACCATCGGTTTGTCTCTAACATTTCAGTTGTAAGAGACTGCAATTGTCTAAGGATTCCCTTGCTGATAAGAGTTAATGTCTCAGGCACTGGGATAGAGGGTTGGCAAAAGGGAAGGAGGTGCAGGGCAGGTTCTGCATAGCAACATGGGCAGCAATGAAGGGCTCACGACCACCTGCTGCCCGCCCCCCCCGCTTTGGTACCTGCATGGAAGATCATGAACTTTCTGGAACCAGAACCACGTAAATCCTCAAGGAGCCATAGCTGGGGGTAGGAACTAGACTAAAGAAAGCACAAACCCAAAAGGACCAGTGTGCACCCACCACTGGAGGATCTGCACAGAACATCAGAACGTTGCTGGATACAAGGGTGATGATAATTCTTTTATTTTCTTAACTCTCTCCCTCATCCTTTCCCCCCCCCCATTCTTTTTTTCCCTTTCATTCTTTTTCTCTCATTATTGTTTCTCAAAAGTATGGCTATTGCTGTTGATTTTATCCAAAGTTCCATGGGTACAGTTATTGCTGTTTCCAATTTAATAAGCCATACCCATTCTCCTTATAATTCTCCAGTCTGGCCAGTCCGTAAGCCTGATGGATGGTGGCATTTAACAACTGATTATAGGAGGCAGAATAGTAACGCCCTGCTGCTAACAGCTGCTGTCCCAGGTACAGCCTCAACAGTAACAGCAATGCAGGCACCTGCCTGCTCGTGGATGGCTGCCCTAGATACCAAGATGTTCTTCACGATACACCTAAGAGAAGAGGATAAACCTGTTTGCCTTCTCTTGGTAGGAGTGCAATGTACTTTTAATTGACTATCTCAGGGATATAAACAGGGAAATAATCCCCTATCACTGTCCACAATGCCTTAGCTAAACTTCTTGATACTGTAGAAGTGCCATCAGGCAGCCATGTACATCATCAGCCCAACCTGTAATGGTGAAACTGCCCAACACTGGCATTGTCCCATGACACAGGCAAAACCTAGAGGTTTATCTGCCTGGGGAGCCCTGGACAGGAGTGGAAAACCCCACAGTATTAGTGCTTGGTGGAGAATTCCCAACTTCTAACCCTGAAGCCCAGTTTCAAAGCCAAGGCCAGTTTTGTGCTTCCTTACAGGACAATGGAAAAGTGGACTGCATCACTGCTCCTACAGGCAATGGTGACAACCAGGGCCTGGATGACAACGTGGCAGCAAGTATGATAGCAGGAGTTGCCTGAATGCTGAACTTACTGATGATGTCACAAGGTGGGGCTTGGAGCAGCACTGTATTATGCTTTGGTGCTCCACAGGGAACTCTTAAACACGGTGCTGGGTAGAACACTAATGCTGGATGCTATCAAAGGAGAACGCTGTATGTGGAATTTTTAAGCCTGTTGACAGACGGATGCTGCACTCACCTCTAGAACACGTTCATGCTACCTCAGGATCAGACCAACAGAAGGGACAAAAGACCCAGAAGCAGTTGTTGTTGTACTGGGAACTAATTGCTTGGGTACAGTTTTGATGTGTTTGGATGTTCTTTAATTATGATTGTAGTTATGATTATTGCAATTTGGATTGTAATAAGCTGTCTCAGGCACTCAGTGGAGAAATCTGCACTAACAGCATTCTCCTTTAGCCTGCTCACACATTAGATATTAGAATAATCGAGGAATGATGATCCAAACAGGTGCCAAAGCTCACTGAGACTGTGCTCCCTTTTAACTTTGGAGGCAAGAGGTGGTACAGTCAGTGTGCCACCACTCCACAGAGGCCAGCCAAGTCATAACTGTGGTCACAAGGGGGACTGTGTGGCAGATGCACCCCCACCCTCCCTCAAGACAGGGACTTTCTGCATGTTGAAGCCCGACCTTTGCATGCCCTTGCTTTCCTGGGCTTTTCTTTGCTACCTTCCTTTTCCATGCACTCATGGGGGCTGTTGCCAGTCTCACAGTTGCTAGAGGACAGGCCCTGGACAATCAGAACTGACCACAGGTCAGACTCCACTCAGGTATAACAGACTGAGTCCTGCTGGGTGGGGGGAACTCTCCCCATGGGCTGGGACACCACCCAAGGTACCTTCCCAGGGACTGAGCCCTCCTCTCAGAGGAGAGCGAACACACATTTTGAGTCATCATTCTCGAAGAATATTTAGAAAAAAACTTAAGAATCCTTAAGTCAGCTGCGTAGTAGTTTATTACCAACCAACATCTGAACCTGTGGTTTAATATTGTTTGTCGGAGTGCTAAATAATTTTGGTTAGAATAAACCCCATTTGGGATTGGTCTGTTTTGTGGGTGCCTCAGCAACAGTAACACTTAAATACGATTAAGACTTCAATGCAGAAATTTGGTTTCTTAGAAAGCTCGAGGGAGCTTTAGCTTCTCAAACTTACAAAAAGGCAAAACTGTTTCACAGATACAGTCCACTGGAATCACCAACACTGGACAATTAAGTACTTTAAGAGTCCTGAGATAACGAGGAATCCTGGTATCCTTTAGACAGTTTTCTGTTGTCCTTTCTTTCCAATGAGAGACTTGTGGATATGTGGTATTACACCTAAGAAAGAGCAACAATTAAGACCATGTTATTTCTCTTCACCCATTTTCCTAAACTTTGCACTTCAAATAAAGCAACAGCATTAAGCAGCCTCTAGTCTGTTAGAATTCTTGCCACCCAACTCTTTATGAAAAGTTATCAAGCAATTTACATACCACCACCAGCAATTGTTGCCTTAATGAGAGAGTCCAATTCTTCATCTCCTCTAATTGCAAGTTGCAAGTGACGGGGAGTAATACGTTTCACCTTCAAGTCTTTGGATGCGTTCCCTGCGAGCTCGAGAACCTGAGGGCAAAACCATTGTTAAACTGAGCTACACAAGTCAAGTGAGACCAACTGCACAGCCCTGGCTATTGTAATCTCTACACCAAATACACTATTAGTGACACCAAGACAGCACATGATGCCTCTTTCGAAAGGGTTCCTCCTTTGGACATCTGCATTTAGTTTTCTCCCAAGAGCAGAACAAGTTTTACAGCAGATAACCACATGCTATAATGGTGCCATTTAGTAAAGTTACTTCCACTTCTCCTGTAAGTCACAGCTATTTGATCTACACAAAATGCAGAGCAATAGGTCCCATGCATATTTCATGGTCTCCTGTTGATGCGTGCACTTAAAACCAGCTCAAAGCAAATGAACAGGTCACAGGTCAGTTCAAATTGGCAAGATACAGCAGCCTCTGGTCATTATGCTGTTTTGGAGTTAACCAACTTGCTTGCACCCCTGGCGGGAACTTTACCTCAGCTGTCAAGTACTCCAGGATTGCAGCACTATACACAGCAGCTGTGGCTCCTACACGTCCATGACTGGTAGTCCTAGACTTCAGATGCCTGTGGATGCGGCCAACAGGGAACTGAAAAGTAACAGAAGTATTAATAGGTTGTGATGACAGAGACAGACAAAGAAAGCCACTACTCTAAACCACATGCTGGGCAACAGAATCCCAGTGGCAGAAATACAGCTGGTACTAGACCACATTTCAATACTTGAGAATCCAGCTAAAGACACTGCATGCCAAGTTCACATCAGCAACTTGACAATTCTAACCACAAGCAGCAGTCACAGTCACAAGGGAATTCTCTTCCCTCCTGCACAAATATGCAAAAGGTCTAAAAATACTCAAGCCAGACTTTGACACACTCAAAGATCAAACAGATCCTTACACCATTATTCTGGTCAACAGACAGAAGGGCAGACGATGCAGGTTTCACAAGGTAGACCCAATCGATGGAAGGCCAACCCGACTTCCATTCACCCACAGCCCAGTCCCGGCTCACCTGCAGCCCGGCCCGCTGAGAACGGGACACTGCTTTGGTCTTGGTCTTTCCAGAGTCTTTCCCAGCTTTACCGCCAGCCTACAGCAGAGAGAGGAGCCGTGTGGGAGCTGGGGCGACGCCCGCCATCCCCC
>NW_010339705.1:3238-6304 GCF_000700745.2 Antrostomus carolinensis | reverse complement strand
TTTATTTTTTAATATTTTTAATATTTTTTTATCCCTCCCCAAAATATCTGCGGGATGTGCTGGGAGGGTTGGAGATCATCCTTGTCATGCAGGTGGGAGCCACCAGTGTGATGTCCAAGCCACCCAAAAGATAACAAGGCTTGAGAAGCCACCTAAGATATGGAGGCTTGAGAAGCCACCCTTGTCCCCGTCCCTTCTCCCTGAGTCACCAGGCAAAGGAATCCGAGTATCCAGCCAGGAAAAAGCACCCGAATCCGGCCGGAAAGCAGCCTCTGGTTGAACAGAAGCCCTCAGTCTCAGGGTCATTAATCCATCGGTGACAACAGGCGCGGTGGCAGGTCACAGCGCATGGCACATGCCCCAGCTTGAGCTATTTGTCCTTGTTCTCCTCGTTTATCCGTCCCTTTGCATTGTGCAAAGATCATCACCACCCCGCGCCCGGCCAACGCCGCCGGCAACGCTGACTCAGCGCCTACAGCCCTGTGTGTGTGTGTGTGTGTCCCCCCTACGCAGTGACCTCCCCTCCTTGGGATATTGGCCAACATCCAACCCTACTCCTGGAGTTGGGAAGCTTGAGATGGCATCAACTCAACCGGAACCCCCACAACCACTCGGCCGTGAAAAGAAAACATGGGGGGTTTGGTTTGTTTTTTGGGGTTCTGGGTTGTTTTTTGGGGGTTTGGGTTGTTTTTTGGGGTTTTAGTTTGGTTTTTGGGGTTTTGGGTTGTTTTTTGGGGTTTTAGTTTGTTTTTTGGGGTTTTTGAGGGTTTTTTTTTCCCCCTTGGAACGTGGGAAAGCAAATCCATCCCGTGCCCTGGAGCTGAGAGTCCCCGGTGCGATAGGCAACCTCACCTCATGGGAATGACTCACTCGCCAGCCACCTTCGGAAGGAAGCGGTGGAGATGGAGGTGAAGGATGGGAGCCCCGAGGAGGAGACACGGGTGACTCAGCCCCGCAGGAACGGCAGGAATTTGTCCCTGCCCAGGGAAATCGTGCACAGGTAGAACAGGTCCAGGCGTTCTCTGCTGCTGCCATCACTCCTCCGGGAAGGAGAGAGAGAGAGAGACCCTGGGGGGAGGTGGATCGGATGTTCCCAAGCGCTTGGAGATCCTCTGAGATCTTGCAGCATCTCACACCTCCGTTTCCCAAGGGAGACAAAGCCTGGGAGGAGGGGAAGGTTTAGATTTGCACCCGAGGCCAATAAATAGTCACCTCACAGCCGCTGCCGTGCTGCAGCTTCATGTTTGACCATAAAAAACCCTTAAATGTTCTGAATTTGGCTCATAACGGTGTGTGGATGAGGCTGCAATGAACCTCAGACAGATGGGGAGGACAAGAGGTGACACCAGCTGCCCTCAGAGATGCTTTTACCTTTCACATCTGCCAGCCAGGGGGAGGTTTGTTGTTCCCCCTCTGCTGTGTCCCTGCTCCTTGGGCTGTGGTGGGGACCATGACAGGGCTGAGCCACCCGTCAGGGGAGCCTCAAGCAGGAGGTGACACTGTGAGGATGGGCTGGTGACACCAAGAAGATGGGCTGGTGAAACTGTGAAGATGGGCTGGTGAAACCACAAAGATGGGCTGGTGACACCATGAAGATGGACTGGTCACACCATGAAGGTGGGCTGGTGAAACTGTGCAGATAGGCTGGTGAAACCACAAAGATGGGCTGGTGACACCATGCAGATGGACTAATGACACCACGAGGATGGGCTGTTGAGACCATGAAAATGGCCTGGTGACACCACGTGGGTCCCCTCCACAGATAGAGGTGGGAACAAGACGAGGAGCTGCAGTGCCAGCCTGCTCCGTCCCATTACAGAGAGACCTCCAAGTCCCATTTTAAGGAGCAAACATAATCCCCATGAGGACAGGAGCCCTGTGGCCACGGGGACCTCAGCAGAGGACACAGCCCCTTGCACAGACCTGCCAGCGGCTCCGTGCCAAGGCGGCAGCGAGCAGCCAGATGAAATGCAAACATCTCGTTGGGAAAGAGCCGGGGAGCCCCGTACTTTGCTCACGCGCCCGCTGAGCTTGACAACACTGAGTCGATTCTCCTTGGTTGCAAAAACAAACTTCACCCTTGGGCTCAACGCCAAGCCTGGAAAATTTCGAGTGCAAGGAGCGGCGGCGGCAGCGGCGACGGGCAAAGTTGAGAGTCACCGACAACGGGTTGCGTGTGTGGACGTGTCCCTGGTTTTAGGTGCGAGCGGCTGCGTGGTGTTTGGCTGCCGGCCGAGTTAAACTACTACAATACACATGGAGCAGCACAAAACTCGTCCTCCACAGCCGAGGACAACGTCTGCTGCTGTGATCCAGGCTCTGTCCTTCACGTGTTACGACAGACCTGGGAGCTGAGGAGGCAACGCTGCAGCTGATGCAAGAAGGGGAATTTGGGCAAGGAGAAGAGATTTGGGTTTTCTGGGGATTGTTGCTATTTTGGGGGTTGTGTTGCAAGGGTTTCCTGAGCCGTGACGTCGCGCCTCGGCCGGGTGACGGCATCTGCGCCCGCCTGCCTTGTTGTGCAAGAGTTGCCCCAGGAAAAACGCCCTTTGCAACAACGCCTGGTCCAGCTTCCCCTCCAGACACCCTGCAGGAGGGTTGTGACAGCTCCTTGCTTGTCATAGAAAAGGTGTTGGGAGCCCTTTGTCCCTCCTGGGACACAAAGTCATGGTCCCACCACCCACGCGCTGCAGGTTGCATGACCACACCTTGCAGATGGCTTCACCAGCCCAGGCCGTATTTCAAACTAGAAAAAAATATGTAAGGTTTGAAACAGGCTTTATTTCTCCCATCACATCAAGAAACTCAATAACAAAGGTTGCTGCATCCATCAGGGCTCTGTGGTGGCTACCTGGGGCTGACAGCCCTGCTTGGACCAAGGTGTAAACTCAACGGGGTCTTTTAGAAACCCACGGTGGCCACCCATGGCTTTCTGGACCAAGGTGCCAACTCAATGGGGTCTTTTGGAAATCCACAGTAGCCACTTTGGCTTCATGGACCAAGGTACAAACTCAATGGAGTCTTCACAGCTACCTGGATCAAGGTGCAAACTCAACAGGGTCTTTT
>NW_010339705.1:0-3121 GCF_000700745.2 Antrostomus carolinensis | reverse complement strand
GTTGGCTTCGTGGACCAAGGTACAAACTCAAGAGGGTCTTTTGGAAGCCCACAGTGGCCACCATGGCTTCCTGGACCAAGGTGCAAACTCATTGGGGTCTCTTGTAAATCTGCAGTAGCCACCTTGGCTTCCTGGATGAAGGTACAAATTCAACAGGGCCTTTTGGAAATCCACAGTAGCCACTTTGGCTTCATGGACCAAGGTACAAACTCAATGGAGTCTTCACAGCTACCTGGATCAAGGTGCAAACTCAACAGGGTCTTTTGGAAGCCCACAGTGGCCACCATGGCTTCCTGGACCAAGGTACAAACTCAACGGGGTCTTTTGGAAAACCACAGTAGCCACCTTGGTTTCCTGGATGAAAGTACAGACTCAATGGGGTCTTTTGGAAGCCCACAGTAGCCACTTTGGCTTCCTGGACCAAGGTACAAACTCAATGGAGTCTTCACAGCTACCTGGATCAAGGTGTAAACTCAACGGGGTCTTTTGGAAGCCCACAGTAGCCACTTTGGCTTCCTGGACCAAGGTACAAACTCAATGGAGTCTTCACAGCTACCTGGATCAAGGTGTAAACTCAACGGGGTCTTTTGGAAGCCCACAGTAGCCACCTTGGCTACCCAGTCTGGCCATCATTTAAAACCACTGACAAGAAACAGGAGCACAAAATACCACCGCGAGCATCACAAAGGCAGCCTGACGTCAGGGCGGGGGGCGGCGAGACGCTGCGAGCCAAGAGAAGGGGAAAAAAAATGTGTTTGAAGAAAAAATAATGACAATTTCTGTCTAGGAAAGGCTGGGCTGTGAAAGGGACCCTTCTTCTGGGGATCTCCAGGAGCCCGGGCGCAGAACAAGAAAAGCCTTTGACCAGTTGGGTAAACTCCTCGGCTGGTTGCCAACCAACGCCTGCAAGGAGCCTGGTGGAAACAAAATCTCCACAAGTTGGCTCGGGAAGATGGGGAGGACATCCCAGCTCCTTGGCTGGTCATCTCCTCCCTCACCGGGGAGGTTGGGTTGTGGTGAAACCACGCTCTGGTTTTTTTTTTCCAGCATCCCTTTTTCCAGCAGGTGTTGGTTGCTGCTTGTGATGGGGATGGTGGTGAAGTCAAGGTTGGTCCTTGACTTCTTTTTTTCTTTCTTTTTTTCTTTTTCTCTTTTTTTTCCCCCCTCTCTCTCACATTTGTTCCCCAAAACACCATTAAAGACCAAACAGCCTGAAATTAAGAACATAAAAAGACAACCTGGCCAATTGCCCGGTGACCTCCAGCCAGGGCTGCTCACCAGAAATCAAACCTCTCCCTCGGCTCTGGTGGGTGGTGAGAGGCAAAAACCTTCTAATTCCTGGTTGACTCAAAAAAAAAAGGAACCAAATGCCACCAAATGCCACCAAATGTCACCAAATGCTCCCTCGCTCTCGCCAGCCTCATCCAGCAAAGCTCAGGGAGGTTCTTTGGGGAGCTGTGCAGGTCTGGGTGCAGTTTTGTGGGTGATAAGAGGGTTTTTTGGGGTGTTAAGAAGTTTTTTGGGAGTGTAGAAGGTTTTTTTGAGATGTAAGAAATTTTTTGGGGTGTTAAAAGGATTTTTTGGGGGTGCAGAAGGGGTTTTTTTGAGGTATAAGAAGTTTTTTGGGGTGTTAAGTTTTTTGGGGGTGTAGAAGGTTTTTTTTTGAGCTGTAAGAAGTTTTGTGGGGTGTTAAGAGGTTTTTTGGGGTGTAGAAGGTTTTTTTTGAGGTGTAAGAGGTTTTATGGGGCATTAAAAGGTTTTTTTGGGGTGTAAAAGGTTTTTTTTTTGAGGTGTAAGAGGTTTTGTGGGGTGTCAAGAGGTTTTCTGTGGGTTTTTTCACATGCAGCCATCCCAAGGGGCATCTTGGAGGCTGTGCCATGGTGCTACCAGCCAACACCTAGAGCAGAAATGTCACGCCAAGAGCCATGCCAGCCCTGGCTCATCTCTAGGGGTGCTACAAGGAGCAGGACACCCCAGTTTGGGGCTCTCCCAGAGCTGGGCAGCCCCAGTTAGGAGGATGGTGCCATCTCCTGGCATCACCAGGCTTTTCCCATTCCACACTCACACCTCGGAGCAGCAGTGACCGAGGATGGTCATTGCTACAAAGGGTCAGCACTGATCTCCTTCTGCACAGGAAGGGAAACTGAGGCACGGAGCAGTGGCACAGGTGGCTCACTGTGACCTGGGGACCCTCCTGTCACCAAGTCCAACCAAAATCATCCATCTCCTGGATTTCATCCCACCCAATGAACCTGACTCCAAGCAAGTGGCAACGTTTTGGGAGAGGCAAGAGGAGATGGAAACGGGCTCTGAGGGGTCAGTTCTGCTTCTGATCAACCCAAAAATGAACATTTCTAGATGCCAGATGGAAAAATGACGCTGGGAACAGGACCATCTCCCCATCCATGATCCTATTTACATCCATGTCAGGGAATAAACTGCATCTTCCTGGGACAGAGCAGGGGGGTTCACGGGTCAGCAGCTGAATTTATTAAAAATAAAGCTACAGAAGAGGATTTCAAGTTTTTTAAGTTCAGGCTGAAAGAAAACAGGCAGTTTGGGCGTTTTTAGAGGAGGAAAAAAAACCCCACAGGTCAATTTGGGAATTAAATGTCACCCCCAGGTTCTGTCCTCCCTTCAACTTCCTCAATTGTCCTTCAGGGGCTGTTTCCAAAGTGAAAAACACAAAAGGTTCCACCCCTCCCTCCCTGCCTGAAACACTGGAGCCTTTCCAAAAAGGCAGTGTTTTTAATTGCTTTTATTAATAATAATTATTTGATTTTAATTTTAATCTTCTGACATTTGCAAATATTCCCCCAATATTTCTGTGGCCCAGAAAATTGGATTCAATCCAACTTTGCTACAAATTTCAGTCCCTTTTTTTTTTTTTTTTGAGGAATGTGGATTTTGTGGAAAAGGGAAATAATTAGAGCGCGGAGCCCAACGATTCATCTCTGTCCTGATTTAAACCAACAAGAGAATCTGTCCCCTTAGTGCTCTCGTGATACCTATAAACTGCCAGGGATGTAAGAGGCAGGATAGATCCCCAGGGAACACTTGTAAGGAATTGTTTAATGGATGAATAATGCAATACTATATTATTATTATTATTATTATTATT
>NW_010339704.1:32236-32470 GCF_000700745.2 Antrostomus carolinensis | reverse complement strand
CATGCAGTTCTTTGGCTTCTTCTGGCCTGAGATGCTCAAGTGTGACCAGTTTCCCCAGGATGATGTCTGCATTGCCATGACAGCTCCCAACGCCACCGAGGTCTCCAGGCCCAAAGGTAAGGTGTGACCAGCGCCGTGGCCCTGCGCCTGGCACCCTTCTCTGAGGTGATGGGGCAGGCGTTGGAGGGGCCATCTGGGGCTGAAGGGGGTCTTGCGGCAGGGGGGGGGACACCC
>NW_010339704.1:23752-32145 GCF_000700745.2 Antrostomus carolinensis | reverse complement strand
AGCCCAGAGCCGAGCCCAAGGGCAGACGGTGCCAGGGCAGGGTGGGTGTGTGGCTGCTCTGGTCTCTGCACAGGCACCGGGGCCAGGCTCTGACCCCTGATGATGGACCAGGGCTCCAAGCCTTCATCCTCCAGCTGCTGCACCACCCTGGCAGCAGTTTCTCTGCCCAGCCCGACTCTTGTGGGGCTGTTCTTGGCAGCTGTAGGACATGTGGTCCCCCACAGCAGAAGGCACTGCCTGGCTGGAGTAAATAGTGACAGTGATCCTGGCAGGACATCTCGCCTCCTGAGCAGTCCTGGGGTGAGACTGGTGGCTGCATGTGCAGTGGGAATCCGTCCCTGCTCTCTCAGGTGGGCTGTGTGCTGGCGAGGGAGCAAGTGACTTACCAAGAAACAACTGGGGAAAGTGAATGTGATTCTGGTTTGTTTTCATTACATTTGGCAGGTCTGTTTGTTGCCAGACAGGCTTGTTTGTTTGAGTTGCAATGACTCTGATTTGTTGTGGAAAACTTTAAAAATAAATAAATAAATAAACATCCTGGTGTCGCTTCAGCAGCGTTCTGCAGCGGAGCGCTTTGGGAGGCTGGCAGGAGGGATGTCTGTGGAGGGGGAAGGCAGAGGGCTGTAAAAGAGAGCAGTGCTTCCCGGCATCCAGAGATTCACTGGAAGGGATGGGGGGATTTCACAGGGCGCCTGGGAGGTGCTCAGGGATGAGGGACCCGTGCGTGGGACTGGGCTATTGCCACGGCTTCTGCACTGTGTCCAGAGCTCATCTGGAGGGGAGATCGCCCGTGTCTGCAGTTAACTTCACAGACAAAGGCTTTACATTGTGCTCGGCTGGGAGTCCTCTCCCAGCCTGCTGGGGACTGTGCAGTGTTATCCTGCTTATCCCAGCGGGTCTTGTTCTCCAGTTACGGGGCAGGAAGAGGGTGCGTCCTGCGGCAGAGGGGTGACACCCTGGGGGTGTCCCCAGGAGCCGGTGCAGGGGCATGCGGAAGGATGCAGGGAGCAATGGCTTGAGTGGGATGGGGCAGTCACTGCAGGCAGGGGCACCTCAGCTTGACACCCACTGCAGCTGTACAGGGAAACTCTGTCATGTCTCGGCAGTGGCGTCCAGAGGCAGGTGGGTGTGAAGGATGTACCCACACTGGGAGGTGAGGTTTGGCTGCTCTTACTCCTGGGGACCCAGCGTCTCCCCGTGCGGTGCCGATGGCAGCACAGCCACCCTGGCTTCCTTGCTGTGGCTTGTGCTTACTGATGCAACTGCTGGAGGAAGGTCTTTGTTTTCCAGAAAGGCCCTAAAATCATCTGTCCTATGTGAACCTAGACCCTTGGTCAAGACCGCAGTCATGTCCTGTGTTGCAAGTACAAAGGTTGCTTTTATTCCCTGGAGACTTGCAGCCAAGCGTGCTCCTGAGCTGGGCCAAGCTGGGTCTGAGCTGCTTGCAGTAGAGCTGCCCCTTCCCAGGTCTGGAGAGCAGGAGACCCTGGCAAAGGGAGTTTGAGCTCTTTGCAGGTCATTCATTTTAGAAACATTAGTGACCCAAACCCTGGGAACAATCTTCTAGATGAGCAGCATTTGCAAAGTGTTCCCTTGTGTAGTTTAGCAACTTTCTGATCACCTTGCAGACTTGTCTTGACAGCAGCATTAGGGTGGGACATTGCAACTTTATTTTGGTGCTGCTAGCATGCTCATTAGCACAGTATCTGGGTGATGAGGTGTCATTCATCTGTTTACAACATGACTTTATTGCAAGGAAAAGTGACTTTATTGCAAGGAATTACATCAGCTCAGGTTCGAGTCCTTTGTCCATCTATTGCTGGTCCTATTCGTGGTGCAGAGGGGCCCCATTCTGCACCACCTTTGGGGTGTATTCACTTGTTCTTTGAGTCAACTGTAAATTGGAGCTGGGTGAGTATTGCAGCCACTCAGATAAACCACTGTCTGCTAAACGGCTTTGCAAAACTTATGTCCCAATCACTTTTAAATAAGCAATTTGTTTGCAAGGATGCTTACAGAAAGTAAGTCTCTTAAATTGTTGTGCAAATGTGAACTCTCTCCAGCATTCAGTGGAAAAGTATAAGCAGCCACCTTCACGTCCCCCTGGCTGTGTGACAGTATTTCAAGAGAAACCCTTGCATGTGCTGTAGCTGAGCCCCAGCAGCTCACAGAGCCCCTCACACAGGCTGGGGCACTTCTCTATGAGGGGACAAGCCATCTTGCTAGAAAACGCTTCTTCGAGGTGAGAAGGTCAGGCCCCCCGAGTCTGCTGGGCTGGACCTGCTGCCTTGAGGTGTGCCAACGCCATTCAGGGTCCGGTGTGTGTTCTCCTGCAAGAAACCTTCCGTTGGTGAAGCTCCATGTGCTGCGTGCTGGGACGTTCTCGCCCCAAACAGCCCGGAGTGAACAGAGCAAAGTTAAAGTTAATTGTGACCGCTGCTGTAACGTAACCCAGCGCTGCCGGGTCTCCTCTGCTGGTGGCTCCTGCCAGACAATCCACGCGTGACGGTGCCCAGTGCTTTGTCTGCTGGCGCTGGCACCTCATGCAGACGAGGGGTGAGTTTTTTTCTGGTGCTGCGGCGTTTCAGCCCTTGTCCCAGCACGTGCCGGGTCCTTCCCTCTGCCCGGGACCCCGTCCACAGCTCGTGTGCGTTTTCTGCGAGCTCTGGCTCCTGGAGCCCCTTTGGTCTCGGGCACTGGGGTTTGTTTCCTGTTGATTCAAAGAGAGTCAGAACCCAGCAGTGTCCCCCCTTTTCTCTGGGCACTAATAAGAACGAGCCCTTTCAGTATTTTTCCCATTAACACCTCGGAATTGGAATTTGTTTCTGCCTCTCAAAGAGCTGACCTGCTGAATTCCTTTCTCCTTAAGCACGGGGCGGTCTGGCCTGCAGGCCCGCAGGATGCATCGGGGGAGTTGCAGATTAATATAGCATTACACATTCCTTCTCCTGCCCCTGGAGTAAGCTGGCTCTAAAGCCAGGCGTTAGGAGACGGTCAGCAGGGAAAAGCGAGCTGGAAGCAGCTATGGTTGTGCTTGGAGTGGAGATGGCAGCCACAGAGAACGGGACCAGCCGCACCACAGCAGGCTGGGGGGCAGGCGGCGGGTCCCGGGGCGGTGGCCGGGTGCCGTCCCCCTGGGCACGGGCCGGCATGGCTGGCTCTGGGCCGCTGCAGCCGGGACTGCTTGAGGCGAGAGGACCCGAATCGTGGCTAGGCTTCTTGTTGGGTCCTCCAGCCTGGGATGGTGTGGGAAGGGAAGGTGAGGAGCTGGGCAGCACCATGGGCTGGAAGACTTTGTCCACGGTACTTCTGGAGGGGTGTGAGGGCAGGGCAGGCAGTTTCAGGATAGCTGTGACTCCATGAAACAGTTTTCCTGGGGCACTGAGCTGTGCGGGAGCTGGTTGGGCTCCTGGCATTTGTGTTGCTGACCTTGGCGTGATGGGGTGTCCCATGGGGAGGGAGCATTTCTCTTCCCCTTGGCACAGGACAGTGTCCCTTGGCAGTGCTGCAGGCACGTCCCCACTGCCATGGGGCTGCGGGACGCAGGGCTGGAGGATGGTCACTGCATGTGGAGCTGTCTGGCACGCAGCTGGGCTGAGCCCTGGGGACCTGCTGCCGCTTGCCAGGCCATGGGTGACCTCCTGGCACAGGGTGGCATGCTGGGGGCTTGGCACTGGCACAGGGATGTGGCAATGGGATGCCTGCACTGGTGAGGTGGCTGCTGGCACCGCACGGGGGTCCCTGCTGTCTTGGGTGTTCCAGAGCATTCCCAGGGGCTGCCGTAGCACAGCTGAAACAAAGCCCATGTTTTCACCAAGGAACAATGAGTGTTACTTTCCATGTTTGGAGGTTCTTTTCTTTGGTTGCCTGGGAAGCTCATAGGATGGATGGAGAGGTGGCTTTCTTGTTGTTTGTGTGGCCTGTGTAGGTCGGCTGGTCTTGTAGCATCACTTTGGCTGCTGAGGCACATCAAAGTGCTCGTGCAGAGACCAGCTAATGCCTGGCAGGTACCCGCTCTCGTTCCTGGGGGTGGTCCCCAGCGCAGTGACTGACTCTTGGCCCTGCAGCAGAGACAGACTGCAGGGGCTGTCACCCTCCTGCCAGCATCCCCTTTCCCTCATCATGAGCTCATTAAATGTGCAGCCTGGATGGAAATATTCTGACTCCTGATTTTAAAAATAAACTGTTGGGGACAATATCTCTCCAAAGAGGCTGGCTTCTGCCTGTGTCACTCTAAAACGGTAAAAGTGGCAATTGCACATGCAGATTTTGGAAGAGGAAGTTGTGCAGGTGATGGGTGGCTCTCACAGGTGCCAAGGTACCAGGAGAGGGACTGGTGAGCCAGCTGTTGGGACCTGTGAAGGTTGCGTTGTGACTTGCACACTAGGGCGATTGGGAGGCCGGTTGCTCTGCATGTGTGATTAATAAAGACATGGTGCATGACCCCAGGAATGAGCATCTGGCACAGAACACATTTGGGGAGTGAGAGGGGAAGAACAAGCCACAGAAAACAAATGTCTCGCCTGCAACCCTGTGGGGCATCTGTGACTGAGGAGACTTGACTCTGTGGTTGGCGCGGGTCGTGGCCGTGCCTCCCTCGCCAGCCGTTCTGGCTCTGCACCCCTCTTGCTGGGAGATCTCTGTTGTTTCTGTCCAGTGACGCTGTGGGTTTTGCCGGCCTGGCTGAGGGCTGGAAGGGGATGAGTGCTCTGTCTGCACGCAGGGACCAGCAGATGTTTCGCTGCAGCGTTGTCCCTGAGAATAACTCCCTTGTGTGGGAAAGAGCCCTCCGTCCTGCTGGACCAGGAACAGAAGCAGCATCTCCCAGCTCCATAAATTCATCCGCCAGTAGCACAAATCTGCATCTGTGCTGCTGGGTGGTCTCTGCTCTGGCTGGAGACGGGAACCTGGAAACACATTTTTATTCTCTGGATGAAGTGAGCTTTCCTCCCAGAATGGATCCCGATGAAATGTCCTGGGCTGGCGTTTCCAAGAGGAGGATGTTGGCTGGCGAGCAGAGCCAGCTCTCCTCCGCTGGAGCCACGAGGCTGCTCTGTGGGGTGTAGCCAGGCCAAAACCAAAGAGATGTCTGCTCTTGGGGTCATGCTGAAGGGGCTTCTGGAGGGGAGCGGCACACGTGGGAGGTGTGTGGGTCCGTCACCAACCAGTGCCACTCTGGGACAGGAGGGAGGCGAGGGGCTTGCCATGAGGTGTCCGGGCATCCCATGGGATGGTACCCGGCACCAAGGGGGGACCTGTGCTGAGCTGGGTTGTGCCAGTCCTGAACCCCCCTGCCTGGCTCTGGGGCAGCCCCTCGGCACGTGAGCTTGGGCACCTCCTTGGGCACCATCCTCCTGCCATGCCGGGGTTTGGGCACCGTGCGCCCGTCTTGGCACACCGCGGAGAGGGAACATCAGCCGGCTGTGGGCCATGTCCCACAGTGAGTGGCTGTCCTCAGCTGAGTGCTTGGCCCTGAAAACCCCTCTCCTTGCCAGCGCTGTCCTCCTGCTCTTGGCAGCTGCCTGTGCCTGGCCTTGGGGCTGCCGGCAGTGCTGGAGTGGCAAGAGGCTGCCCGTGGCCACCACTTCTCTCTGAGCTGGTGGACGGCTCCTGACCCCTGGCAGGGTGTCAATCCGCAGGGCTGGGACCTGGGACTCCATGGCAGGGTGCCTGGGCACGTGCCCGCCTCAAGGGCAGGGATCTGACAGCATGGGAGCCCGGCTCTGCAGTGCTTCTTGAGCTGTCTACTCACCACCTCTTCTCTCCTCTTGCCAGGAACAACTGTGTGTCCCCCTTGTGACAATGAGATGAAGTCAGAAGCCATTGTGGAGCACCTGTGTGCCAGCGAGTTTGGTAAGGGGGAGCACTGGGGGCACGGGGAGGCTTTCCTGGGGGGCACAGGGCAGCGTGGTTCCTGTGTGGGCCAAATCCTGCACCACTGAGTTTCCCTGCCCACGCTGAGAGCCGTGGGGCCAGCACTGTGGCTGGTGTGGCCATGTCGCCTGTGGGCAGCCGTGGTCCTTGCCTGAGGCAAGGCCACCCTGCCTCTAGATGTCAGTGTCAGCCCGCAGAGGTGGGCAGCTGGACAGGACGGGACTGGACATGTTCAGGACGTGTCTGGCTCCTGCAGCCGAGCACACCCTGGGGCTGGGACAGTGGGGACCAGGCAGCGGTGCCTGCACTCCTGCATCACCCCGGCTGTGGTGCTGAGCATCCTTCTGCCCCACCTGGCGAAATGCCATGTGGGACGAGGCCCGGTGCGTGGGATCACCGGCCGAAGCAGCGATGCTGCAGGCTGTGAGGCCCTGCTGCTGCGAGCAGAGAACCAGATGGTGCTGGTCTGGAGCCTGGGGAT
This sequence comes from Antrostomus carolinensis, assembly GCF_000700745.2. Taxonomy (NCBI): domain Eukaryota; kingdom Metazoa; phylum Chordata; class Aves; order Caprimulgiformes; family Caprimulgidae; genus Antrostomus; species Antrostomus carolinensis. The sequence continues at coordinate 25,790 of NW_010339704.1, read as the reverse complement.
GGGGCAGAAGTGGCTGTGCCTGTTTGCTGAGCTCACTGGGGTTCGTAACTTAACCCTGGTGTTCCCATGCTCTTGTGTGCTTGCAGGAATGATGTGTAGGATGGACCCTTATTCTGGTTGCAGTCGTGAGGAGCAAACCAGCTTCCTCCTTCCCCCAGATTGCTTGTGCTGCTGGGTTTCTCTTTAGCAAAGTTATGCTGCTCTTGTCAAGTGTAGGTGTAAAAACCCAAAGCCAGTCCTTGTCTGACTAGGACATAGCAGTGAGCTTAAAAAATGCAGAGCTACTTGAAAGCTGTGTCCTAAATGTATTATGAGTGAGTGAGTGAGTGAGTCAGACAATTGTAGGTAAACAGAACTTCACTTAAAAAAAAAGAAGTATCACAGGGAAAAATATTAGCTTTCTCAGATCAAACCTAGAATTAACTGGTTTTGACATCCTTGCTGGTGTATGGAACTTTCCCGGAAGGTTATTAAAGGCGTATTGAACAAGGTGTGCATTCCTTGGGGATTAGCACTCGAGTGTGCCCTGTGCCAGAGCGCTCTGTGCAAACCCAAACCTGCTCTGCGTGTTGGCGTTATTACCCTTTCTGCTGGAAATGAATTCTCAACTCTCCTGCAGATTCGGTATGCCAAAAGTCCTAAGTTCAGCACAGACTTATTTCTAACAGGGAAAAGCATCAACATGAACACCCATGTAATAGTTTCCCAGGAATGAGCATACTTTGAGCTGGGCTGGGTCACGGATGCACGAATTCAGCGCAGCAGCCGGGCTGGGGAGCGGGATGTGCTGCTCACCTGACTGTGGGGCTGAGTGCTCGGAGCTGGGTGAGTTGGAGCACTCTGAGCTCTGTCCTGGGCAGGCATGAGATGAGAGATGGACAGGAGCTGCCTCTGCCCCACTACATCTGTGGGGAGAGACTGGAGGGAGCTTCCCAGCTGGCAGGAAGGGAGCAAGTGGCTTCTGGGACCAGCGCACCTCGTTAAGGCAGTGGCTGTGTGCCTGGGTTTGTGGTGACGCAGAGGCATCGCCCTGGTCCAGGGGCTCTGGGCTTGGGGACCTCCATCCCAGAGGAGGAGTGAGGGGGGCTGGCGGGGTGGCAGCGGCGGCTCCGTTGTCCCTGTGATATAGTTGCCTCCCTGGAGGCACACGAGGAGCAAGCCGAGGTGGCATCCCGCTGGTTGGCAAGTGCTGGGAAAGGAAATACAAGTTTAACCACATGCTTGTCATCAGCCTCTGCCACTAAATATCCTCCCCGTGCTCTGGAGCAGTTACACAACGGGGAGCAGAGGCCAAACCAGAAGTATTCACGGCCTTGGTGGAGCAGCTTGAGACATTGACTTGTCCACAGAGTAAGTTGCTTATTGGGAAATTTTGTGGTGACAGCGTCCAGAGGATGGAAATATTTCTCGGCAGGCGGCTCGCTGGGAAGGGCTGTGGTGAGTGGCCAGATACGGTGTTACTGTGCACCATGAGCAGCAGACGAAACCTCAGCCCCTGTGGATACCCCCAGTCTGTCCAAAATGGCTGTGAAGGTTTTCACAGAAGCTTTCTTCCTGCTGTGGTTCAAGGTGGTGGGGATGGGTCCGTGTTCCCTGTCCCCTCCATGGATCCCAGCATGGAGGGAGTGAAATGGGAGGCAGCTCCACAGGCTCGGCTCACCGGGAGGAGCTCTGCTCTCTGCCGTGTTGGGGAGCTCAGTGGTGTCACCAAGTGCCCTATGCCCACGTCCAGGTGACAGCAGCTCGTGCAGACAAATGTGGTTAGATTTGAACCGGTTCTTTTGAGCCCTTGGGATTGTTTTAATCGTAATGTTCAGGTATCACAACTGTGTCAGCACACCCCCCTCACTCGTCCACATCACCATGTGTCTGCAGCTTTGTATGACGTCGTTTTGCTCAGCCAAAGCAGAGTCTGATGGTTTTTCTGACTGTTGCAAGGAATTTGGGGTTATCCTTTGTTCTGTGGATCAGCACAACTCCAACATGTAACTTTGGTTTTTAAACCTATTGGAGCTCTTGCTGGTGCTGAGGTTACTCC
>NW_010339704.1:22949-23729 GCF_000700745.2 Antrostomus carolinensis | reverse complement strand
GCGTTCTCTTTTTGTCTCAGAAAGAGGTTTTTCATTTGAAAATGAGATGACCTCCCTACTGTAGAGAAGTCTGAGCAGGACACAGCTGGTGTCCGCTGCCTGTGAACCATCACTCTGCCTTCACAATGGAAAGCTGCTCATGTCTTGGATATACTTTTGTTACCCCTCCTCCCCGTCACCCGTTGCAGTAGGATGCTCACATCCCTGGGTTTGCAGTGCTGTAGGTTTCGTGCAGCTGCATGTGGTGTTTTCTTCCTTATGTTGCTGTGTTTTTCCTCCCCATCCAGGAGGGTCCTGGGCACACGTAGTGCTGCCTCCAGATGTGCCCAGGGGAGCTGGAATGGGCTCTCACGATGCAGGTCTTACCTGTGCCCTGCCAGGGAGGGCAGTGCAGGGAGCTCCTGGGGATGTCCCAGCTGTGGAGAGGAGCCAGTGCAGGAGACATCGACTTCAGGAAGTTTTTTCAAAGCACAGCGCGTGGCCCTTGGATCTTTGTTTAGTCTTGGGGGGGGCAGGTTACTGTCATGGGGTGATTTCTCAAGGAGAGCTGTATATCTGGTACTAAAATAAACTCCCAGCGCTTCAGGCTGAGACTTCTCATGCACATCCACCAAGGTAAACACTGGCAGCTGACAGGTTACAGATCCTCATCAAAGCCAGACATGCACAATAAATGTTTAAACTAACGTGTGCTGCATGGGGCTGCCGTAGCAGCAGCCCCCTGTCCCTGCGGGGTGCAGCAAGGTCCTGTTGCACATCTGGCTGTGTGAGAGCTGCTCC
>NW_010339704.1:22560-22929 GCF_000700745.2 Antrostomus carolinensis | reverse complement strand
CTGCTCCACATCTGGGTGCCAAGGCTGGGAACGGGCAGCAGAAGCATCGCCCGTGGCTTGGAGCGGGAGAGCAGAGCAGAGGGTGTCAGCAAGTGCTGTGAGACCCTCTCCTGGGGCACAGACCAGCCCCCGGGGCTGAGCCAGGCGTGTGTGGGCTAATTGCAGTGGGCTAATTACAGTTTAGATTTTGGTGCAGCTCTGCTGTGCTGAGGGCAGCAGTGGGTGCGTGATGGAGTGTGAGATCACCCTCCCGTGCCCCTGCAGCCGCCCCCCAGCCTGCCTGGGCTGCAAACAGGGTTTGTTCGTACTCTTCCTGCAGGCTGGGCTGGCCTGGGAGTTCATTCCTCTCTCTCTTTCTCTTGGTGGTTT
>NW_010339704.1:19954-22469 GCF_000700745.2 Antrostomus carolinensis | reverse complement strand
CTCGCTGCACTGGAGACTGCAGTACAATCAATACACGCTGTTTATTTTTTCCCGTGACTGACAGCTCCTTGCCTGCAGCCTTCTCCTGTTACAGCCCTAATGTGTCTTCTGGCAGGTTTCCTTCTTCTGAGTGATTTCTAAAGGAAGGAGCAATGAGGCTGAAGGAACAGCAGAGCTTTCCCTTCTCTCACATTCTCTTCCCTGCCCCTGAGGTGCTGGAGTGGGGCCCCTGCCTGTGCAGGCAGGAGAACAGCAGAGACGGGGTCCCGGTCCCAGGCTCCTGTGCTGAAGAGGGTCTGGGGGTACCTGTGGGGCACAGTCACGCTGGTGGCACAGTGAGCGGGGTGCTGGGCTCCCAGGTCCCAGCCTGTGGCACCCCCCGCTGCAGCGCAGCCCATGGAGGGGGTGCCCAGAGCCCCAGTGCTGGTGTTGGGGAAGGCGGGCGCTTTGCTTTCCGGAGGCACTAACATTGTGCTCCCAGTTTGCCTGGAAGACTGGGCTTCCTCTTTCACTGCACTGGAGGTGGGACTGGAAAGCTGGAGCTGTAGGGACATCGATAAGGATTGTTTCAAGTGATGAAATGCGAGTTGTGCTTTGTCAGGCTGGAGCCCAACCAGCTCTGCGGGGCCTTTGCTGCTCTCGGAGCTGCTGCAGCCAAGAGTAATTTCACTCCAAGTGAGCAAACACTTTCATATACCCTGTTTCATATTAGGAGAAATAAAAAAAGACATTTTTATATCTCCAGCCCTCCCTGCTCTCTCTCTCTGCATTACAGATAGCAGAGCTGTGCTAGCCTCTGATACAACTGTTTGTACTTGGGCCAGGTTCCTGGTTTGGTCCCACAGGGGTGCATCGCCCCGGGCCGGGGTCTGACCCTCTGCAGATGTGAGCTGTGGCTGGCGATGGGGTGGCTGCATGTCCAGAGCTGCTGCTGTCCCTCTCGTGTGTCCTCCTGGGCATCCCGGTGTCAGAGCAATCCAGAGGAAAGCACAAGGCAGCTTGGGGCTGGAGAGGAGGACCTTGGAGGGGATGAGGCTGCCCATGCTGGCTTTCTCTTCCTGACTCCGATGGTTGCTGGTTGATGCTCCTGCTGGGTGACATCCTGGGACAGGGAAGGGCTGGTTGATGCTGTGGTGTTGCGCTGGGGACAAGGACACTGGGGGAAAGCTGGTTGTAGCTGCCGACTGGGGCACACAGGCTCTTTGGAGGAGCCTCGGTGCTGTTCGAGGGTGGTGCAGCTGCATTGATTCTCATGTCGGCAGTTCCCTTGGCAGTGGGCAAGGTGTGGTGAGAGGGTCAGTGCCATGCTGGGCTTTTGGCAGCAGCTCTCCTGGCCATGGCAAAGCGCTGGAGAGTGGCTCATGCCTGGGCAGACATCAGCTTCTTGGCGCTGGGGCTGAGCAAGGGCACGTGTGGGTTTAGTGCCCCGGGAGGATTTCTGTTGTTGCAAACACAACATGGCTGAGAGCTGTCGAGTCCCAAATTAAATCCTGAAATCTGCCTTTGTTGTGTTTTGTTTTTTCCCTCCCAGCCTGACTAATGCTTTCACTTCTGTATTTTCTGGGAAGAGCTTTTGAAGTGGGCAGCTGGACGCTGGCTTGCGCCAGAGGTCTCTTGCCATAACTCGCCCATGAGCGGATGGACCAGCAGTGCTCACAGGGGGAGTGTTTGGGACCACATACGGCAGCAAAGTAAAACCTCTGGCTGTGCCATGCAGGGGGCTGTGCCCCTCAGCCCGGAGCAAGTCAGTCACACGGCTCTGGGGTGTGTTCACTGCAGGAGGGGACAGAGGGGAGAGCCGCCCTCTTGACCAGTCATCCCTGTCCCTGTGGACATGGATGTCCCAGAGGTGTGTGCAGCTTTCCTGGGGATGCTGCTCGCCTCCCGCCTCGGCACCCAGGGGCTGCAGTCCTGGCACTGTGCTGCGCCAGATCTGGCACTGCATCTTGACAGTGCTGGCGATGTCGCACGCAGAGCTGAGACAATGCCTGGCTGGAAAGGGCTCTGCTGGTTTTGTGTGGTCCGGGCTGCAGCCGGCCACCAGTGCTGCCGGGATGGCAGAGAACGGGGCTCCTCTGCCATCACCTGCCTGTGGTATGGCCAGGAGTTGGCTCCTGGTCCTGTTGGTGCTCCTGCTCACAGGGAAGGTCGTGGTCCCTCCGCAGCTCCTGAGGCTGCTGTCTGCCTGTGGATGCTCACAGCGAAGGGAGCGAGAGCTTTTCTGTGTGGGCACATCAGCCAGCGTCCTCGGGAACATGGTGTGTGCTTCGGTTAACAGGGGCCTGGGTGAAAGCGGAAGATGTCGAGTGTGTCAGGTAAGGAGCTGTGATTGCAATTTAGTGAGGGAGGACAGGTTTGGTAGTGGGTTGTGCTGGAGTGTGTGGGTGTCATGTGAAAGCAAAGGGGAAGATGGGCTTGTGGCTGGTGCTTTCCCTGCAGCGATGCAGAGCCGCAGCGGCACGTAGGGTGGCAGGGGTGGATGGGCAGTGCCGTGGCCGTGGTGCAGGCGGCTGCA
>NW_010339704.1:16417-19925 GCF_000700745.2 Antrostomus carolinensis | reverse complement strand
ACTCACATGCTGTGAATGATCCTCTGGGTCTCTTCCTGGGGTCAGCTCTCTCCTGGCAGTGACGACTGAAGATTTAGTCTATGCGAGCAAGCGCGTCCTGGGGTCTCGGAGGCAATTTTGTCTCTTTTCTTGCTCAGTGCTGAGATGGATTTGGTGCAGCACGAGGGGAGCAGAGAGGTCAGGGCTCCCAGGGAGGAATATGTTTGCTTTGGCAGCTCAGTCGGATCCTGGAGCCAAGACTCAATCCATCCCGCTTGAGCCTTTCCCCTGCTGCCTGCCCGCTGCTGGGTGGAGGTGTTCCCGGGGCCGGGGGGATGCCAGGGGAGCCGCAGCAGCAGCAAGTCGCACGATTCTCCCCCCTTGCCAAATCCTTTATGTTTTAGGAAAGCCGCAAGCCAAGGGGCTGCCTCCTGCTGCGTGGTGTTGTGCTCTCAGAGCTGGATGTGCAGCTGGGAACGAACGTGCCCTCCGGCACTTCTGATGTGCGTGGAAAATGCCAGAGCTGCGTGTCCAGCCCCGCTGCCTGTGAAATGTGCCTTTCGTTCCCGGGAGTCTCACCCGGAAAGTGAGTCTGAGCTTAAGGAACGTGGCCTGAGTAGGGGAGCAAGGAGGGGACTGAGCAGCCAGGTCACTGGCAGAAGGGTGAAAACTGAGCAGTGGTTATAATGCCCTTTGTTTTTTCTTTTTTTTGTGACTGCTCAGCCCACAGCAAGGCAGCCAGAGTCAGTCCTTGAGCCAGGCTGCATTTTACCTGGGCAGCACTGCAAAATCCTTCTGCTGATGACAAGAAGGGCATCGTTGCTGGGAAGAGCAAAGTCCTACACAAATTATTAGCACCCCTGCTCAGCCACCTCCTTGGTCCTCCTTGGCATTATCTGATCCAAAGCGCTGCTTTGCAAGAACAAGGTTTGGAGTTCTTGGTTCACGTTTGGATTTATGGTTTGCCTGGGCAGCTCCCATGCTCCCTGAATCTGCATCGCTGGCTTGCAAACAGACCAGTGCTGCTGTGCAGGGGGGAGAGCAGCTGTGAGCTCCCACAGCACCGTGTTACCAGACCCTCTTTGTCTTCCATTGACTATGATACTTGGAGCAGAACAGCACCTCCACCAGCTGCCAGATTGGTTTCTTCCTCTAGCAACAAGGATCTAAACTTGCAGCGATCACAGCAAAGCAATTTGCAAACAAGACATTTTGAAGAAGTCTCTTTATTACTAGTATTATACCATTTATACCATTCCTCCTGCGCTGGCAACCACTGTGCTTACTGCCAGAGTTCAAAGTCAGAATGGATAAAGAAATTGAGGTTCATATTGAGGGGTGCTGCTGCTGCTGCTGCCCAGTCAATGTCATGGGGCTTAGAGCTGCCTGAAAACTATTTGCTCTGTTTTCCAGATTTGTTGCAAATTGATCTGGTTCAGTGTCTTCAGCTCCTTGAAGCTTGTGTCTCTTGAGCTCCTCAAACATTCCGAATTTGGAAAACAGATGGAATGAAAATTTCACTTAGGTTTCCAGTCCTGGATTACTTTCTTGTACAGTAACAGTATAACGCAACAGGGCTCTTGGCAAACACAGCAGACGTTTTTGGCACACGGGCAGAGAAATACCGTTACTGGTGTTGCCAGTGCAGTGGCTGGGAGCGTGAGGGTAATACAGGGACTCTGCTGCCTTCTCAGGACTGTCATCGCGCTGTCCTGCTGCCATTCGTGTCTGGAACAGTGAGCAGAGCTGCCGTCCAGAAAGCAATGTGTGTTCATTGCTACAAGTTCCAGCAGCGCAAGACTTCAAGGAACGATGCTGTGGGGACCCATCTCCCTGGCAGAGCCAGAGCCTTCTGTGTGCCGTCTGCTGCACATGCTCTGAGAGTCAAATGAGAAGGGACGGCAGACAATTAATGCTCATCAATTGAGCACTGTTTATCTGCAGCTCTGAAGTAAACTCCCAAATGATGAAATGTGTTAGTAGTTTTTGGCCATATGTGCTTTTCCCCCAAAATGAGGCAGAGCCAAATGGCACAGAAGTGATACTTTAATGTACAACACATTTTCATCATTTTTCCCATGTACACTAAATCCCTCTTCATGGTCGTGGCAAAGGAACATTGATTTTTTTATTTTTTTATGTATTTTTTTGTATTTGGGTTGTGATTAACTTGGGGAAAATGCTGAACCCAAAGAGGAAAATATTTTCCGTGGATGTTGTATTGGATTAGCTCCCCTTCTCCCGGGGAAGGTGCAGGCGTGTGGCTGCTCCGCGTGGCTTTGCCACCCGCTCGCAGGTCCCGTGGACACGGCTGTTTGCCGAGGGTCTTCGCTGCTTGAATGTAGAAATGTTCAGTGCTTGGAAACTTGTTTCACAGGCACCTGAGTGCCAGGAGTGACTGCAAACAAATGCTTGAGAAGCCAGTTTGACCTTTTAAGTGGCCCCTTAGATTGCTCCATGCATCTAGAGCAGGGCAATCACCTTGCTTACTCAGCAAAGGTTTTGCTGGCAAAGAGCGTATCATCGGCTGAACAAGTGTCCCCCTCACGTGAAAAGTGCCTGGTGTGCTTTGCTGGAGGGAAGGGAAATAGAGAGTCAGTATTTTACTGTGATGCTCTCCTGGGCACGGGGATGGCTCCACTTCAGTCGCGAGGGTTTTGGCTGAGCCGTGTCTGGGGCGATGCCACAGCGAGGGGAGCGGGTCACTGGGCGTCTGCCGCTGGCCGAGCGCTGCTGCCGTCCTGGGGCACCAGTGCCCCCTCGCCCCCAGCCTCGCTTAGCAAAGGCTTTGTGCCAGCCAAGGCTGCTCAGGAGTCGTTTTGTTTTTCTCCTCCCTCTGCCTTGTTTTTCAGCTCTGAAGATGACCATAAAGGAAGTGAAGAAGGAGAATGGGGACAAGATGATCGTCCCACGGAAGAGGAAGGCGCTGAAGCTGGGGCCCATCCGGAAGAAGAACCTGAAGAAGCTGGTGCTGTTCCTGAAGAACGGAGCCGACTGCCCCTGCCATCAGCTGGACAACCTTGGCCACTACTTCCTCATCATGGGCCGCCAGGTGAAGACCCAGTACCTGCTGACGGCCATCTACAAGTGGGACAAGAAGAACAAAGAGTTCAAGAAGTTCATGAAGAAGATGAAGTCTCCTGACTGCCCGACGTTTCCATCCGTCTTCAAGTGAAGGGGTGGGCGGCAGGAGAGCTGCTGCCTGGACCTCGCACAGCCCGGCACGGCAGCTCAGTCTCACTCCTCTGCAGCGGCCATGCTGGAGCCGAGGCCTCCTGCTCCCCCCTCCTGCTCCTCGGAGCTTCCCTTGCCGCCCCCAGCCCTCCCACCTCCCCGCTGCCGGCATTTTCCTGATCACCTGGGCATGCAAGTGTGATGCACACGCACCAAACGGTTGCTGAGGTCACGCACAATTTACATCCACAATATCCAAAGACCTATTGCTGTACGGATATGTACATTCATTTAAATAGCAGCTGTCATGTAAAGAGGGCGAGCGGAGGGGTGTGAAATTATGTCAAGAGATTAC
>NW_010339704.1:0-16404 GCF_000700745.2 Antrostomus carolinensis | reverse complement strand
CAGAAAAGACCCTTGTGACCATTTTACTCCCATCTTCATGGCTGCAGGATCGCCGTAAATTAGTTGCTGTTTGAATCAGAGCCAGCCAATTAGAAAAGCATCCCATCCTCACGATAAAAATTCATAAACGAGTAGTGGGAAACCCGTTACAACTTCTGATAAAACCTCTTAATAGCTAATTGCCCTCACTGTACAAAAAATCCCATTGTAGTCTGAACCTGCTTAGTTTAAGCCTTAACCCCGAGGTCCTTGATCAGCTGGACCGGGGAGCCCTCCCATGCCAGCATTTCTCATAAGGTGTCACTGGGACACCTGCCCTGGCCTCTGCCCAGCCGAGCTGCGAGCATCCGAGCTGGGCACCGTGCTGCTCCTCCACCAGCCCCCCAACCCCCCATGGCCCTGCCCGGTCCGAGGGTGCAGCAGCCACAGCGGCGTTCAGCCGAGTGTCCCCCCCTCACACCTCCCGCTCCAGCCATTCGCGGCAGAGTCCTGGTGCTGCTTGTGCCCAGACCTGTCATTCAATTCTAGCCCCTTGCAGATGCGTCCCGTTTGCTGGCCAGCCCAGGAACCCGGGGACTCAGCGTTGAGGGACAGCTTGCAGCCAGCTCTCCAGCTCATGTCACTCCCTAACGTTACCAGTGATATTTTTATAGTTTCTTCAGGCTGCTGGCAAAGTACCAGACTGCAGAAGGCTGAGAAGTGGTCCCTATGGAGCGCCACGGGAAATGCATCGTCTCCGTCTCTCCCTCTTTGCAGTCACCATGGGACTCATCGGTTTCTAGGTTTTTGTCTGTTTGATGTGTGACAACTTGACTTTGTGTCATTCTGGATTATTATTTTTATTTTTTTTTTCCTTAATCAAAATATCATGTTAGTGTGAGGTCAAATAGTTTATGAAAGACAAAGAATATTGCATCCAAATGATTACACTTATTGACCAACCTGAAATTAATTATTCCATTAATTGGGCAAGTTCTCTTTTCCATAGACCCATAGTTGCTCCACATTAATTATTCTATCCTGCTTCCATTCAGTGTTCTCATCAATCACAATTACTCTGAGAGAATGAAGATCTTGCAATCTGAGATAATCCTGTTGTATTGCAGTTAAGTGAAATAACAAATCCTCATTTTTGAGGTTTAAACCAAGCCCACTTTAAGCTGGTAAATTAGTTAATCTTTAGCTCGGGAGTGCTGTATTCCCACGTGGGGACAGAGCCACGGACTCGATTGGAGAAGAATTGGGTGAAGAAGCCAAGCACACTGTGGAATGATGTTTCACAGCTAACAGAGGGAGGGATTTAGAATGTGAACGCTGTAGAAAGTCCCACTAGGTTGTCTTAGACCATCATTTGTAGTAGTATTGTTTCTTTGATGCAAAATTAATCATTGTAGATAATGTGCTTTATCCGTGAATTAAAGAAATAAATAAACCATAGGCTTTAACATCACAGATTGATGAGGTGGAATGATGGGGAAAGCTGACAAATCCAGCCTGGTCAGACACCAGTCATGGCCCAGAGCTGGGACACATTGAGCTGAAGGGCCAGTTATCTTGGAGCACGTTCAGCGACAGCACCCGGTAAAGCCCCAGAGGGGCCGGGGCAGGGACCCTCCAGCCCCACCAGCTTTCCTTCCCCAGCCAGGCAGCAATGGGGAAGAGGAATTGGTTTTGCATGAGAGAGATGCTTAAACATTTAACTGGGCTGGAGTTTTCGTGCTATTGTCCAGGCTGCTGGTGGGTGTCCTGTTGGCCACCTCTAGAAAGCTGCTTTGTACTGGGATGTTGATTTATTATTTTTAAAATACATATTTCATCAGGAAGCATCAAATCAAAGAGCAAACCAGTTCACATGTGCTTAGAGCCACTTTCAGCCCTTGGCAGCCTTTGCTGCTCAGGAAGCCACCTTTCCACCAGCAGATCTTGAGCCTGAAAGCCTGGCGAGCTTTTGCCCGCAGGCACAGACGCCAGCACGTGTGGGATGTGGGAGCGATGCCCTGGGCCAGGGCGCGTGGCAGACATCGTGTGAGGGCTGTGAATCCATCAGGGCTGAAGAATCCCCACACCTCAGAGCTACCTGTGGGAGGAGCAAATTATCACTGTAATTGCCTTTTTAAAGCAGAATATAATTGTATGTTACTAGTTGCTCTATCAGGTACTTCAAACACTCCTCTGACCCCGTATGTTTGTCCTCGCAAAGCCGATCAGAGCTGCTGAGCAGATTGGCACCTCGTGTTTCAGACGTGGTGTTTTGGTATTGGTTTTACTTTCCACAGACTTGGAAAGTCATTTTACCATTCTCTTGCCGAGCTGCTCCATGTTCTGCCAGCCATTCCTGCCTGGATCCAGCGGGGTAGGTTCACCGGTTGTCACCCCATTTCCCTCGTGCTCTCCTGGTTCGTGGAGGTTTTTGGTAACAATAACAGCACTAAAAGGAACGCGATTGATGTAACGTCGTGTCGTGAGCAGCTAAGGCATCTTTACATTTTGTTTTAATGTTATTTTAGGTAGTTAATTTAGAAAAGCAGATGAGAGGGGACTGTGTTTCTGTTTGGGAGTTTTGAGAAAGGGAAAATGTAAAAGACCCATGAAAATCAGCACTGTAGAGAACAAACTTCTCTGGGCAGTGCACAAGAGCATGAGTACACCAGAGCCCAGAGGCCATGGTGATGGACGGTGCCTGTGGGGACCCTGCCTGTTTGCAGACAGCAGGTGATGCTGCCTAAGCCTCCTGTGGGCTTCCATTTTCTCTCTTCTATGATTGGAACAAGAAACCCCTCAATAAAATGCCTTTTTTTCTTTGAAAGTTGTTTTTATTATTGCCTTTTCTGTATCAATTGCATTACTCGTTCCATGCAGGGCTGTCATCCCATCGTCTCCTTGTGTGACACAGCATCTCGCCACTGCTGCCTAGCAAGGTGTCCTGGTTTTTATCATAGAATCATAGAATGGTTTGGGTTGGAAGGGACCTTAAAGATCATCTAGTTCCAACCCCCCTGCCATCAGCAGGGACACCTTCCACTAGACCAGGTTGCTCAAAGCCTCATCCAGCCTGGCCTTTTTGCTGGGATAGGGTTAATTTTCTTCTTAATTAAACTATCACACAAGGGATGATGTAAAAGTTTAAATCTTAGGTCCACAGTGTTGGAGACAGAAAACTCTACTGCCAGATTGCTGCTGCTGTATTACAATATTGTGTCTATATGGTTGTTCCCCACTAAATATCCCTGTTGGACACCAACCAGCTGAAGCTCATTTTAGCTTACACCCAATGCACAGCAAGGGAAGCAGTGAACCCCTTGTAGCAAACAGTATTGTCTGCGGGAATTGCCTTTCCATGGCCTCCTGGAGAAAGTTTGCTGTGGCTGTAGCTGGTTGCAAGAGGATCAGGCACGTTTCCTGGAAACGTCCCGCCCTCTTTGGCCAGCCAGTCCCAGCTTCAGCTCTCAGGTGATTGTGATCAAAGTAGTTTACCCACCAGGTGAGGAATGGCCAAGTGCTGGGTCCCAGGTAGTTGTGGAAGGTTAAATAGCTCAGGGGAAGCAGTAAGTTCTCTTTCCACAGCGCTTTCCTCTGGAGACATGGACTGGAGCAACATCATCACCATCAGAGCAGGTAAGGTCAGCACCTCAGGTCTGCTGCTCTTCCCTGTTCAGAGCTGGTGTCTGGGGTAGTTCAGACGTTGGGGTGAAGTCTGGCTCTTTGTGCTTTCCTGCTGCTGGAGTTTTACTGCTGGGTCTTCTGTAGTGACTAACCAAAGCATTGAGTATCAGGTAGGTTTGAAGAGATGCAGGAAGCTGCAGGAAACTAGTCAATGTGTTTACTGAAAATGTACAAACTTGGTACCTTTGCTAGCTTCTAGTAACATCTGTCTAGAAAAGGGAACTGATAATTCTTGAGGTATTTTTAGGTCATGTAAAAAGTAAGACTCAGAGTCAACTGTTGCCTGTGGGTGTGCTTACTGTCCTTGTATTTGTTGATTTGCTCTCTGACAAGAGAAGTCTATTGAAACCTGAACTGTGGTGAGTGTAAACTGTGGAGGCTGGAGTTGTGCCTGTGCAGAGTTGTGTGGAGGAGCAAACAGATCTTTGCTGAAATACGAAAGCATGAGAGGCTGCTTAAATCAGAAATTGTGTGTCTGCTGACTTAGCATTCCCTGGGAGCAGAAAGACTGGTGCTTGCGCAGTTCGTGAGGACACTTTATGTTCTAAATAGTTCAAATACTGATTGTTCTAATGAGTTCTAGTTTAAGTTACAAGCACTTATGTAAATGCTCAGTCTAAACTAAGACATACCTTCTTTTGCAGGGAAATAACATCCAATTTTGCCTCCCTGGGGGCTGTAGGGTGTTCTGAGAGATGGGAACGTGCTGTTTGTGGGATGCAATACTCTGGATTTATCATCTTGGATGTACCTGCTGCTTTTTGAAGCTCCGCTCTATAATAAATGAGAGCATATATTATGTACCCCCTGTCTGTGTGAGTACTTTCAGGGATGTTATGGCTGTGCAAAGCACAGAGTGTGATAACTCCTGGGAGTGCAAAGAAATGCCTGAAATTGGGGAAGAGCTTCAGCTCCTGTACTTTGTTTTAGGCTCCCATGCTTGGCAGGAGCAAGCCCTGCTCTGAAGCACGTTTCCCTATTCAAGGAGGCTGAGAAGGAGACTTGGTGATGTCTGGATCTTGCTGGCCACTTTGCAGGGTGCTGGGCCTCCCAGCAGTGTGTGTATCGTGTCTCTGGGTTGTCCCCCATGGAAAACTGCTTCTGACTTGTGTGAGGGTTACAGCAGCTAATCTGGAGGACAAGGACACTCAGGCTTGCTAGCAGCCTGGGCTTATCTGAGGTATGAATCTAGCATAAAATAAAACAAAATCATCCTTTTGTGACTCAGTTTATCCTCCCAGTAATGTTTATCTTGTTTGCTCCAGCAATCCTTCTGTTGAGCACTGCCTGTTAATTGAGTTTCTGGCCTCTAGTTCGTAGTTAAGTTATAAACAAATACAGGTTTTTTTCATGCTATACAAAAATCATCTTCCATCCCTCAATTAATTTTTTTATGTTGCTGGCAGTGTGAGTTCTGCTTTGACCCCTGCTGGGAAATGCAGGGCTGGGAAGAACAGTGGAGCAATTAGGGAGGATTTCTTCTCCTGGAGAAGAGCAGATACTGGCCTCGTGTCTGATGTGGGGCTCTATTAATGTTGTGCAGGACAAGGGGGTGACACAGCCTGGCTGCTCTGGACAACCTGGTGACAGTGTCTGCAAGGGAAGGTGACTCCTGTGTTTACCTGCTCCCCTGGGAGTAGCAGGCTGGTCCCACAGCAGAGCTGCTGCCCTCTCTGCAGGGCTTAACCTAACAGACATTGAAGCTCTCCTGCCTTTTGGGGGTCCTCAGCCTTTGCTAGGGCACGTACCGGTGCTGACTCTCCCTTTTCACACTCCTGACTGAGGATCTAATGACCTCCAGAAGTGGCAGAGAGCTCTGTAGATTGTTTTCACAAACAGGGAAGATGGAGATTAAACCCCTGCAAAGCCAGGGGTGTCTTTCTGTGTGTGGCTGGGCAGAGCATAGACCAGGAGAGATATACAGAGCATAAGCAGGGAGCTTGTGGTGTCCCAAGATGATGAACAGAGCAGGAAGCAGGAGAGAAATGGTTTCTTTCCTTTCAGACACTTTTGTGGAAAAAAGATCCATCAAGCATAGGTGGATGCAAAGGTCCCACCTCTGGCTAAGTGAGCCCTGAGCTGCAGGAGGGCACATGGATGTGGGAAGTGCTGCTCTGTGCTCCCTTTGCTCCTCTGCCATCCGCTGCTGCACGGCTGGGGAGAGGAGGTGGACAAGGAGCATCTGTCCCGACCCTGCCTGTGTCTTGGCCATTGCTTGTCCCTCTGAGAAGCCAGGAGGAACCCTCTGCCTTGGAGGTAGCAGCTGTGCAACAGCTATATTCTACTTGGATAGTGGAGGATTTGCAGGTTGTGAGTGGATCTGTGGGTAAATCTGTGGGCAGCATCAGCTGGGGCTGGAAACAGCAGGGGCTGGGGGACAAGAGCACTGTGGGGTCCTCTGGGTAAGTCTGGGACTGGAGTTGGTTTGTCATCGGCTCACAGGCAGCTGATCTGGGCTCATCAGCCAGACATCCACTGTCCTGTGCAAGTTCCCTATTTAATCAGCTTTTCCATGAACAGGTAACTCGAATCCTGCAGTAATAATGGCAGAAATAACAGAAAAATAACAGAAATGGTAATGGCAGAAATAACAAGCTCTGTCCTTTTGCTGGCAGATGGAGCTGCATTTACAGTGATTGCTGCTCTGTGTGGGGTGCAGTGCCCAGGAGCGTGGGTGGTGGGGGGACTCCTGAGTCCTCCATGGCTGAAGAGCCCACCCCAGGCAGTGAGGGGCTGCAGGGTGAACAGGGGAGACCAGGAGTTCTGGGTCTCTTCTGAAATGTTCTCCAAAGCCACAGTGAAACGCTCCTTTCCCCCTCCAACCCCAGTAGCATTGCAGAGAAAATGCTCCACTGTGTTTCAGTGGCTGCTCCGGTTTTCTCACCGAATTGTGTTGGATGACCCTCAAAAAGGACGTGCACACACATGTAATTAAAGCCAACCTCCACCCCAAGGCCAGAGCTGTGTTTGGGAACCGTTGTTCCCTGACGCAGAGGCTCTTTTTCCATTCCAGCCAAGTAACACCCGGCCAAGCCGCGCACATGCCGCAGCGGCGCTGCCACAGAGAGAGGCCTCTATTAGACCAGGTGTGTGTGGGAGGGAAATGTCTCCCAGCATCTTTAGCAAGTGCTTTTAAAATCTCTGTTTTGCAAAGGAACAGACTTTTTTTTTTTTTTTATTACTATTTTTTCCCCAACTAATCCCACCTGAGCCTCTGTTCATGCTATCTGCTGGCTAAGCTGCTCCCTGTTGATTGTCCGTAGGAGTCCAATTCATGCTCAAATGTCCTTCCTGGATGGGGAGCAGGGTGAGCTGGCTGCTCCTCTGCTCTCGTGGGGCTTTTCACCCGTGTTGCAGACAGACCCATGTGCGGGGTCCAGGGGCTCTGCAGCACGTGGCTTCCCTAAGCAAAGCTGCATCCCGGAGAGCAGCGAGGGAGGGCGTGTGGATCAACCTGTCAGGGTGGCCGGACGGCCGCTCTGTGGAAGCCTCCCAGCCTTTGGAAAATGAGGACTTTGTTTCCAGACCTTCCCAGCGGAGGCTGGAATCTCCTCTGGACCGGCAGCCTGCCACAAGAATGCTGTCTGCGTGGCGGGAGCGGGGTTTGCTACGCCGCTGCCATGGGGCGCGGGATGTGCCAGGGACCGCGAGCACCGGGGAGGCCTGGCTGCGGCTCCTCTGGGCACGTCAGAGTGAGGGGTCTGTGTCCCCTCCCCAGCGCGGGCACATCATTGCTCTGCAGCACAGCGGGCTTCACTCACAGCCTGCCAAGATCCCCAGAGCCGCCAGTAATCGGCAAACTGCCCCGCTTTTCCGCAGAAATCTGCGAGGCCTGGAAATTCGCTGCTGTCTGTAACGTTTTCCCTGTAGAGACAAATGGGAGATGTTTGCCAAGCCCTTGCTCTGGAAGGGAGGAGGAGGAGGAGGAGAGCCAGGCTGTGGCTGGAAGGAGCTGTACCTGAGAGCAGCCAACGTGGGCTGGGGCTGTCTTTGGGATCCAGCTCTCTGCTCCCACCCTTGAGGTGCAGGGAACAGCTCTATTTGAGGCCCTGTGGAGATGCTTTGCACATGGTAGACCTAATTTGCAGAAGAAAGGTCTTTTAGGGGCAGTAGAAAGTGGCAATTGATGAAATGGAGGGTGGTGCTTGTGCAGGTGATGGTTGTGTGTGTTCTACCTCAATCAGCGAATGATGTTCTGACTCGCCTGTCCTGACTGTGTTTGAGAGCTCATTATTGTTTGAGGACATCATTCCCTGCAGTGTGGGCTAAAAGTCAAGTGGCCACATCATGACCTGCTTCCTAAATGGTGACCTGTACCCCGATACAGTGCTGTGGCTGAGGCAGGGAAAGCATCTCTGATGGCAGGCAGCATCGCCTACCGAGACAATATCCCTCCTGCAGCCCTCCTCTGCTTTGGAGGGCTGAACTGCTGATGTTTTCTCTGGACTCTGGTCTGTATAAGTCCAAGTTTATGCATTTTTATGGCCAGGATGGGCTGCTCTGAGACTGCAGTCCCTGTTCTGGGTAGGGGCACGTGCCATGAAGCAGACACTGCAAGGGCACTTTGGGGCACAGTGCAGGGTGTTTCACAAGCAGTAAGAGGAGAGGGAAATGATAAAACCAGAGCTGGTTGTCTGGGTGCCTGTTTGGGTCTGTGCTGCTGGCAAGCAGGTGCTCCCCATGCGGCTCCAAAGCCATTGCCAGGAACCCGGCATGCAAAGGTGCCTCAGTACAGTCACTAAAATGGTTCTGCTTTTTCTTTTGCTTAGTTCACCTTGGGGCATGTTACACTATTAGCAACCTCTGCTTTTGCAGTTTGCTACCTCAATCTGACTTTCTCCAAACTCTTGAGTTATTAATGCGGCTGAGATATTAATTTACTAGGAGGTATAGTGTTGTGTATAAATAAATTATAGGCCCAGAAGGATGGTGGAGAACGAGTATCTCTGCTGTTAGTTGAAATGAAGAGATCAGGGCTCTTGTCTTTGGCAGGCTAGCGAGCACGTGCACGGTCTCTCATGTACAGCACATGGAACTACATTAAACCCTACAAATAATGAACTGCAGCCCCTTTAGGCCAATGCAAATGTGATGCCTTTAAACTGGTCATCCTCAAGGGTGGGTGATCACACCCAACCCAGACAGACTCCCCAGTTCTTGTACAGCAAGGGTAAATTACTGACTTGGAGAAGGCTGAGCTTGTTTGTGGAAGCCCCGAGGTAATTTAATGTGTGGTTGTAAGTGGCTGTGTGCCTTCTCACAGGGCTTGTGCCATGGTGATGGCTCTGCTCTCCTTGCCAAGCTGGTGGTACTGGCTGGCAGGGGACCCTGGCTGGTCATTGGGCTGTGAGTTGAACACCCCACTTCTTCACAAAGGGTGGGATTTCCTCATCCCCCCAGAGATCCCCATGCCCTCCTAGGTCTGCTGCTGACCCCGCTCCACTGCACTGGCATGTTGCAGCTGCTGGCAAGCTGGGATGGCTTTGTAAAGTTGTATGTTAAATGGTCTTAATATAATGTTAATATCAGGCTAAATGTTTATAGAAGTCCCTCCCCTTGAATTAATGCTTGCTGGAAAGCTGAGGCATAATTATGGGTGATACTACTTTAATTATTAAACATTGTGCTGCCCAGCTGCGTTAGTGTAGCCCTGAACTGCCTGCTCCAGAGTGTTTACAATTTCTTCACCATTTCATATTCTTTCCTCTCACTCACCCTAAATGTTTATTTAATAATCCTGGAAGACCTTTTAAGCTTCCTGGGTTTAATGTTTGCTAAACACCCTGTCACTTCTATTTCTATTGATAATTCCCGGGCTGCTGCAGACCAGCCGGGCTCTGTGCTCTGCCCGAAGCTGACAGGGCAGCCTCTAGCCACACGTCACAGCCAAGAGCTGGACTCAATGATCCTCGTGGGTCCCTTCCAACTCACAATGTTCTAGGATCCTGTGATCTCCAACCCTTGGGCCTGGGAACTGGATTGTTCACCGGGAACAGAGCTAATGGAGGTTCGGAGCAGCCAGTCCCCCCAGGATGGGTGGCTGGTAGATGTGCTGACGGGGGTCCTGAGGGTGGGCATTGGGGGGGTGCACCCTGTGTCTGGTCGTGTTGGTTTCCCACCTGGTTTTACACACAGACATCTGACAGCCGGTGTGGCACATACAGCATACGTGGAGTGCCAACGTGAGGACTTGTCAACTAGATAATCTCGCCGTCGTGGCACATACCTCGGTCCCCAAGCTCTCCTTGGGCTCTGGCAGTGTGAGTTTCAGCAAATTCATTTTCCTTCACAAAAGCTTTTGGTTACTTTGGGATTAGGGACTGTTTAGAGTTCATTGTTTTCCCGAGCTGCCTTGTTCTGCTGTAATGCTTAGACGCCTGGTCTGCAGGAACTTAATCTCCCTCTCCTCCAGCAGTCCTGTTCTGTGAAAATCTGTTCTCTGCTTTAGTGCAAATTGTTGATGGGAGATAGCAGCGGGTCTTTCTGCTTCTATTTAATGTGTCAGCAGAGAAAGACATCTGCTTGCAATTATGGGCATGACCTTGCTGAAGGATTGGTGTGGTAGATTTTATAAGATAATAGGCAATCTTTATCAATTCATAATTCCTTGTGTCATACAAAGGAATATATCTCATTTAAAATATTCATCTTTTTTATTTTACAAAATTAAAGGATAAACCAGGAGATTGATATCAAGGGAAAATGCCTTGTGCTCTGTGCAGAGTGAGTCCTGGGTTTCCCACACCAAAGCCTCTGATATGGGGAGCAGGAGCTCTGAAGCTGTTCCCTCACTGCCTTCTGCAATGTACCCAGAGATGCAAATCCTTTTGGAAATGATTTGCTGCTGAATTTATAGCATGCTCTGAAATAGGAAAATTGTCCCCAGCACAGTGCTCAAAGCACCAAAATATCTTGGATGGGGCAAGTGGCTGCAGATGAGCTGCTGTGGACCAGCACCTCTCCCGAGCTGGCAGGGCAGCCCCTGCGGCACCCCAGCATGTCTGGGGGGCTGCGGGAACAGCAGTGGGATCAAAATGCTCTGTTCTTGCCTTCCCCAACCCCAGAGCAACTGGTGCTGGTGGAAGTGATGGATGCCCACCTGGGCAGTGGAGCGGGGAGCTCCCACCCTGCCTGTGTGGGGTGTGTGCCTGGGGAGGGGAGCTCAGGGGACTTGAGACATGGGGACAGGCTTGTGGTCACAGCACGGGCTGCCCCACGCTGCTGGAAGGGGCTCCCCCCCTGCCTGGCTGCTTCCATCCTTCCCTGGGACAGAGGGAGCCAGTGGGAGCCTCCTGCCTGGGGTGCGGGGAAGGGGCTGCTCCCCTCCCCGGTCCCTTGTCTCTCCTCGAAGGCTGCTCCTGGCAGGGTGTGCTGTCAGCACAGCTATTCTTGGCCTTCCTCAGCCCATTCGTCAGCCCTCCGGGAGTCTGCTGTAATCTCCTCTGTGATTAAGGGTCTCAGAGCATGTTCAACATCATTAAAGAAACAAGAAAATAATAATAATAATGATCTGTGCTGAGGAATGCTCCCAAGTGGAGTCAGAAATGCATTCAATGCCTTTCGGCTAAGAAAGTGATTCGTGCTCCAGCCTTAGCAGATTAGCAGGGGCCACGTCCCCGGGCCCCATCTGTGCTCTCTCCTCCCAGCAGCACCAACTCCTGTTCCCCACTGAACGCTCCTCTGCTGGGACGTGGATCTTTGTCTCTGGGGAGCGGTGGAGGTGTGGGTCTGACCACAGAGGCAGTGGGTCTTTTCTGTGAATGTAGGAGGGACAGATGCCACTTGTCAGGAGACGTCGTGAGGTGCAGGTCCTGGCAGCTGGTCTCTTGCTGATAGGGCGATGCTCTCTCTGGTCACAATGTGGTAACTCTTGATACCACCAGCCCAGTGCTGGGTGGTATCTTTTCTTTTTTTTTTTTCTTTATTTTCTTGTTGCTCAGCTGAAAAGTCCCTGAAAAGGAATCATAGAATCATAGAATGGTTTGGATTGGAAGGGACCTTAAAGATCATCTAGTTCCAACCCCCCTGCCATCAGCAGGGACCCCTTCCACTAGACCAGGTTGCTCAAAGCCTCATCCAACCTGGCCTTAAACACTTCCAGGGAGGAGCAGCCACAACTTCCTTGGGCAACCTGTTCCAGTGTCTGACCACCCTCACAGTGAAGAACTTCTTCCTAATATCTCATCTAAACCTCCCCTCTTTCAGCTTAAACCCATTTCCCCTTGTTCTGGCATTAACTGCCCTTATGAAAAGTCCTTCCCCAGCTTTCTTGTAGCCCCTTCAGGTATTGGAAGGCTGCTGTAAGATCTCCCCGGAAAGTGGGTTTAATGTTGAAAGGGACCTGAACTCTCTCCTGTACCGCTTGTGCCCAAGCGTGCAGCTGGCAGGGCTCCCTTCAGGGCACGGAGTAGCCAGCTTTGGGCAGATGTTCATTTTTTTTATCATTCAAGGGGCAGGAGGATGGGAAGCAGCAGCAGACTGGTCCTTGCAAACCCTCAGCCCCTCACCTGCTCACACGGTGATTTGCCGGGGCCGTACCCTGTGCAGGAATCAGTCAGCAGCTCCCATGGGACGCAGCTGCCAGACTTGGTCTGTTTGTCCTGGAAAGGCAATGAAACAGGGCTGTGCAGTCTGGGGTGTGTGACCCCCTGAGCCATCCCCTCAGAGTGGGGCTGGGGCATCTGTCTGTCCAGTGGGGCTGGGCGTGAGGTCTGGAGGTGATGTGCCCAGGGAAGGCACGGGTTGGCAGGCTCGCTAGTGATCTCCTGCCGATCTGGAGCATTAGATTACACAGGATTGAGTTTGATTTCTTCCCCCCTCCTTGGATTTTTAGTAGCTGACAGTTGTTACCAGCATGAGGTACTAACTTTTTATTTTGAACGCATGAGTTGAGGCTCGTTAATCACTTCCAAATGCCCTCGTCTAAAGGCTATATTGTTTCAGCATTCAGCCACTAATTTTTTGAAATCTCTGAAATAAGACTCTGCTCTTGAACATGTGCTAGAGAGTCGTTCCTTTCCGCTGCATTTTAAAAATATACATGTGGTTTAATTCAACGAGAGGGCTGGAGGGGACATTTTTCCACCAATTTTTCCCCCTCCCTCTTTTTCTTTAGAACTGAATCTGCCAAACCGCCCGGCTTTGTGCCAACAGCAGCCCCTTGGATGATCCCAAATGCAGCTGAGGGTTAAAAAGTGTTTCCAGGGAAGCCCAGAATCGCTGCATTGTGATACAGACCTCGAGGTGTCCTGGGCCACTTGCTCTGGGATGCAGGTATCAAAGGGAAACAAGGATCTTCAGAGAGGGGTTGGGCTTCCAGCAGCTCGAGGACATGTGGCACCTTGCAGGCTGCCTGGCTGGAGCAGGAACAGCCCGAGCATCCCTGAGCAGGCTCCCCTCGGAGCTGTCTGCTCCCCCTGTCACTCTGCCAGTGCCCTTGTCCTGAGACAAAGATGATGCAAAAAAAGACTGAACTCAAGGGCTTTGTGATGTGGCTTTGGAAAGGCAGAAACTCTGCAAAACTAGAGGAGAAATGGCAGTTCCTTTCTGTTGAACGCCCACGGCTCCGGCAGACACTGGAAATCCGCTGATACATCAAAGCAATGGGATATTATAATTCAAAAATATGAAATGCAGGGAGGAGTCCTGCTAGGCCTAAAACTCTCAAGGAAATTGGTTGTGTCTGGGCTCAGGGATTCCAAGGAAACATTTGTTTCTGTGACTAAACTTGCTTTTATTTGCCCTACATTTGGTAGGACTCTTGGAAAGATCTGGGTGCTCCGTAGGGTCTGGCAGATACAGGAGTTGATTTAAACCTGGACACCAGTCAGAGACCTCTGACCCTGATCAGAAAGAGACAATTTTAATTATTACTACTTGATTTTGTAAAGAAAAGCTAGGGAAGGGGGGACAAGGAAAAGCTGTTTGTGCAGGTTCCAGTGGAACAGAGCAGGGGAGGGAGGTGGGTGAGGACTGAGCTGGGGTCTCCGTTCTGCCTGGGCAAGCGGGGGTTTTGGCTGGGCAGAGCCCTGGCGATGCAGCCCAGCTCCCTCCATGGGCACCTGAGCTGTGTCCCCACGATGGGGCTGTGGCCCGTGCAACCCTCACAGCACAGCTGGGGCCACCATGGCATTGGGCTGAGCCAGATCTCCTGCGCCTCCGTCCGCAGCCCGAACCACAAAACCCTCTTGCCTCTGCTGAGGAATTGCTGCTGGTGGAAACCCTCTTCTGTCTGAAGCTCTTGGAAGCTCTCGAGCGTGTCTGAGGCTGTTACATCCTGTGGTTTTGTTGATATTATAAATAGATG
The DNA here is from genome assembly GCF_000700745.2 of Antrostomus carolinensis. Lineage (NCBI taxonomy): Eukaryota > Metazoa > Chordata > Aves > Caprimulgiformes > Caprimulgidae > Antrostomus > Antrostomus carolinensis. The sequence continues at coordinate 2,435 of NW_010339704.1, read as the reverse complement.
TTGTAAGTGAACATGAAAGAATTTGTGCTGACCAAGGCTTGTTCTTATTAGAGGTGATGAATGAGGAGGGGCTAATTCCTGCCAGGCTCCGTCCCTTACATCATGTTGTCCTCCAATGGCCTTTATGCCCCACGGTATCTCCAGCTCTCTGCAGATGCTGGGATGGTCCCTGCAGACCAGCCACAGCCATCATGGTGGGACCCTCTCCCTGCCCACCTCGAGGCCCCCAAGCTTTCTCTGGACACTGCTGGCACCTCCTGCAGATTTGGGTCTTGCGGGAGAACCTGCTCCCTGCAGAGCAAGGTGCTGCAGGAGAGGAGGGTGGGGACAGGACTGTCACCCCACCAGGTGCCATGGACAGGTCTGGACCATAGAGAGTGAGGTCTGGGGGTGTGCACAGGCTTTGAGCTTGTCCTGGCTGCCCGAGTCCCAGTGAGTGCTGCCTCACTGCCTTTCCTGGGCTGCATTAGGTGGGAACAGTGCCAGGACCTGTCACTGGAGCACATGTAGCTCAAAGGAGCAAGAGCAAGGGGTGGGAAGTGGCTGTGGGGCAGGTCTTCCTCTTGGGAGGATGGGACAACTTGGCAGCATGTGTGGCACTTCTGTATTAAGGTAAAGATGGTTTTCTAAGAAAAAGACTTAAGGTGGAGCCTTTCTATGAAATCTGAAGTGAAACCTTGCTTGGAGCCTGTGTGGTCTCCCCATCCTGCTGGAAAGGATGGAGTGCTTCCTCTGCCTTCCTGCAGCAGGGTGGGAACATTAGGAGGAATGGGGAGGCATTAAATGGGCAGTTGGGTTCCTAGATGCTGTGAGTCTTGGGAGTAGCTGGAGCCCTGGCTCTGAGCTGGGCACACAGCTCAGCGTGGCCTCGTGTAGCACAGCAATCTGCAGACCCATTACAGGCTGTTTCTGAGAGAGCCTGACATGCTATTTGCACAGATCATTAGCCAGCCCCAGGGCTGGGACCTAGATAACATATTATCACCCTGTTGGAAATGCACGGTGTCACTCCAAAATGCCTGGTTTAAGTTTCCCTGTAAATTGCTTTCTGGGCTTAAGCATCCCCGTCCCTCTGTACAGGCAGGTTTCACGCAGATTCCCACAAGCTCTTTGCTATTAGCAGAGTCAGAAAGGCTTCCCTTCGAGTACCAGCATCAGGTGTGTCCTCATGAGCAGCCTTTTCCCAGTCCCTCAGGAATATACATAGGATTGCAGAGGCTGAAAGGAAAGTCGGGAGAGATCCATCCCAACCCCAAAATACAGCCCAGCCCTTCCAACATTGTTGCTTTCCCAGCAGACTCTCTGGCTTTGCTTGGCTTGTAGTGGATGCAAATGTCATGGTTTATCTCGATGGGAGGTTAAGCACCAAAGAACTGGTTTAGTGGATTTTGCTGTCACTGTCTGGGCTGGTGTGTTGAGCAGACAGCACATTGTTCCCAAGTCAGCACCTGGTGTGCAGAGCAACACCTTCCTCTCCAGGCTGCTGTTCTGGGCTCTCAGCTCTGAGGCTCACTTCAGTTGGCCAAAGGAAGAGACTTTCCAAGCCCTGTTTTTTTTCCTCGGTAAATGTCTGAGCTACGCTTGCTTTTCTAATGCACTGGAGATGTTAAACTGATGTCCTTGCTGCTGGTGATGCTGAGATGCTGATGTGCTTTCTGCTGACGTGTCCTCCCAAAGTCAGCCCGTGTGGGAGGATACTCCGTTGCCAGCGGCTGTGCTCGGGGCAGGGATGTGCTGCAGGGAAGATGCAGAGGGAGAGGCCAGATGGGTGGACATAATAACCTCGATGGGGCAGCTGCTGGCACTCTGGCAGCCTTTCCCTGAGCACATGTGTGACTGTCCTGTTGTCACCCTCTCCAGTCTGGTCAGGAAATTCCCAGTGCCTCAGCTACCGCAGGCATCTGGTGCAGAAACTCCTAATTTTCTCTTTTTCCTAGAGGAGGAATCTTTTCCAGCAGAAGGGCTAGGAAAGCTGAATAAAGTCACTGTAAGGTTAAAAGGCAAAAGATGAATTTAAAATACAGATGACTTGGGATTTTAAATCAGTTTTTTAAATCGGGTCCTGGTTTGTGTCCTCCAGGCATCTGGATGTGACTAAGCAGGAGCAGAGATGCTCTCACTTTCCCTAAGGTGTTTCTTGGCTCCCAGAAATGCAGGTTAATGGTTTGGTGCCTGCTGCCAGTGGACTGTGCCTGGGACTGAAAGCACGTGCTGTTTTGGGTTTGTTTTTTTCCTTTGAGTTCCGGGAGATTCACATGAGCCCCCTCCAAGGTAACTCGAGCAGAGGAGAGAGGAGCTTTCCAGCAGGGTTTTGTGCAGTCGCTCACATTACAGCCGGATTCAGGAGCCAGAACGTGCAAATTCCCACTGGCTTTAACCAGAGGAACAATGAACAAGGGGATTAAATGGGGGGTGCTGGGGGGCTGCGCAGCAGC
>NW_010339703.1:4349-21293 GCF_000700745.2 Antrostomus carolinensis | reverse complement strand
CAAACCATTCTATGATTCTATGATTAATGTAGGGTAACTGACATTCTGAAAATATGTTTTTATTCTTGACTAATGTGTGTTACCTCACTTTTTATGACATGATTTTCATTGATTTTGTGTTTATGATTCATTTCAAATCTAGCTAATACCCCATGGAAATAAGGAGATCTCAAGGGAAAAATATTAGCATTTTATATAGAGGACTGGGTACTTGACTCTTCTTTTGCAGTTAGGAGGGAGATATTTTTTGACTGAGTTAGAGCAGCATAGGTCTTGGATTACTCAAAGCAAAGCTAGTTTTGGTGAAAATCATCATAGTTCTTTGGGAATTTTAATTGCTTTTGCCCAGGAATTACTGTAACTCAGTGAAATAAAAATATTTCAACATGGGTCTACTGTCTTTAAAATTTTATCAAATGAAGGGAAAATGTTGAATATTTGTTAGACAATGGCTTATAGAATACTTAATTATGGTACCTAATTTTATCATTTATGACTTAATTAGTCAATTTAAGAGGTTATTACTATGTACATGACCTGTTAATGTACTTCGTTTTGTAGATTATTACACTGTTGATTTTTTGATTTGAATTTATAACTTGGACCACTAACATGTAAAAGTCCAAATGATACCAGGCATAAATTAGATCTTGGGGTTAAGTTACCTCCCTTTGAGGCTTACTGTTACTTAACATTTAATATTTAATGCTATTGTGTTGGGCTTGGCACTTGAGTCATTTCCTGTGTTACTGTACATTTCCTTTGCTGTGGTAGTGCCCTTGAAGTCTTGTACTTTGCAGACAATGGGGACTTTCTTTCAAGGTTTTGACCAGTCTTTTAATTATTTACCATGTCAAAGATTCTCTAACGTTTTTATTGCCCCCTCGTGGGCCGTTTACTGAAAAGCAATTTGCTGGTTTAGAGATAAATTAGCTTTATTTTCACTTGTTCTAGTACCCAGCAAAAGAACTGTAAATGGGCTCTTTTTTTTTTTGCTTTTTTTTCTTTTTTTTTTTCAGTTCATCAGAAATCACACTAAATTTCGCTACCCTCATTTTTCACATTCTTAAAAGATCTCTTTTTGGCTTTGTTAATAACAAAAAACATTTTGACTTTTTAATACTGCAAAGCCTTTTTGTAAAGCCTATAGATAAAAGATGAGGTGAACTATTTCAATTTTTGAGGTTGTTTAGCATTTACAGACTTATTTGTCTTTTTGAAAGCCAGGTCATAGCTGGACAAAACTGACTTTTGGGCTACACATGGCTAATGGGCAATGTAAGTTTATATCCTCTACTTGGTCTGCCACATGTGAATTGTGCCACAGGGGAGAAGAGCTTTGGACTAGGCTAAACCCACAGTGGGAGGAAACCAGCTGGGAAAGACCTTAACCAATGTCATGGGTCCTGTTTTGACATGCCCGATACTTTTCCTTGCTGAAACGGGGTGATGAGTTGGCATCAACTAGGCATTACTTCCCTTTCCTGCCTCCCTGTGAAAAATGTAGCACAAATCCTGAGAGTGTAGGTCTATGAAGATTTTGATATGAAGGATCAGGTTTGGTTGCCTTGGATTAGGCCTCAGTAAGTCCTGCGGCTCTCTAGAGTGTTTTCTTCTTGCCCCTGACTTGAAAGAGAAACTGTAGTAGTTATATTTCTAAAGTGTGTCAAGTGGCTGAAGTCCAGTGGGATGAATCTGGATGGTAAGACCAGATTTGATTGGTTCCAGAAGGTCCATTTGAAAAATTCTCTCTGCATGCACAAATTAAAAAACAATAGTGTTTCTGCTGGCTTTGCTTCCCTTTACTGTCCCCAAAATTGCTTGAAAATAAACTGGAGACTTACAAAACAAGGCTAGGCTATTCCATAGTATTGTGCTACTTACCTTGTGTTAAATTAATAAGGCATTCCATCTACAAATGAAATGGGACTGGAAGATAGTTTATTCTTCAGTCAGTTTTTTCAAATATACCTATGTTTCAATGTCACTGTTTGCAGTATGTGCAAATATATGTCTGTGTTTCTGTGTACAAATTGACTCTTTCTTTCTTGGATGAAGCATATTATGTAAAATATTTGTCATAAACAACTTTTATGCAAGTAGCTTCATCTGTGATATGAAATGATTAATTTCTTACTCCACATGCCACTTTGCATTTTATGTTATAACTTTGATACTGTGTAGATATTAGTATAAATTTATACTTATGTAGGGTATTTTATGATGGAGGGTCCTAAATATGCTTAGAGACTCAGCATGCCTGTATGAAAAGTACTCAGAGGTAACTCAATTCACTGCTGAAATGTAGCAGCTCTTCATGTGTACATTGAATTTCAGTATCTATCTAAGTATTTCTAATGCTCCTATCTTTGGATTACAGCATCCTCCACAAAATTTATGAAACTATGTTATAAGAAGAGTGGAATTCTATTATCCCAGTCTTAGCACATTTAACAAGCTAGTTTAACCTTACTGGCTAAACTGTTTGAAAATCTGTTTTCTGACAAAAAATTGTAAAAAAAAAAATAAAAAAAAAAAAAAAAGAATATGAATTCAAATCCTTCCTGGTCAGGTTTCTTTTGTTCTCCAGGCAGCAATTTCTGTAGACATTAATTAATAACAGCCTCCTACCAGAAGGCAGGCTAAAATGCTGTAGTCTATGTGTATGGATCAGTATGGACAAATAGCAATTGCAACAGTACAGCACTGAATATCATTACTTGAAACTTCTTTGGAGGGATTTAGGCAGAAAGTCAATATGCACAGGCCATTTTGGTTTTTTGTTTGTTTCAGGAAACTAATAATACTATCTATATTTGTATGAAAGGTGACAGTAATTCTCTCCTTAGACATGTTGAAAGTGATGTAGATATAGAGAGGAATTGCATTTAATTAAAGCAACTGGTAACACAGATTTATACATGCAATAAAATACTTTAAAGGAAGTCCCTAAGTTAATCTTTGCCTCTTTAAGAATTAAGAACTATCATGAGTTTCATCTTTTTAATGTACAGTAAGATACATACCAGCCAACAAAATATATCCCTGCAACTGTCCTAGTCACTCTAGATGCCTAATTTCCCTTTTTAATGTATTTATGTAATCAGTATTTTAATTCTCATCCATGTTATGATTACTGTGGCTTTTAACTTCAATAATCAAGAAACATTGCATAATACAAAGAGAAGTAAGGGCTACATAGTTTTCAACTGAACTTTTCACCATTTTATTTTCGTTAGTGTTTTAGGGTTTTGTTTGGGCGTTTTGGGTTGGTTTTTGTGGGGTTTTTTTGTATGTTTTTTTTTTTTTCCACTTTAATACTACAATTGTACATCCTTTTGTATTGGTTCTGTCTCTGGATCTGTTGTTCCTTTCTTTTAGCCATACCATCTTCATTTCTGTTGCATTCTTTTCCAAACATCAAGCTAGTATTACAATACCATCAGCTTGGAAGACACTGGCAGATGATCAGAATGTCTAGAAAAACCTGGGGGCAAAAAGACAAATATGATCAAGAAAGAGTAATGGGAAGCTTTGGATGCAGCTCTTACACCTGAGCTGTAAATTGCAGTGCTGGAGATTGGATTGGTGAGGGCATGGTAAGTACCTTACAGTCTAGGAGTGCTACATTAGAAAAAGAAACAACTGAGAAGACCACTCTTACACATACTGGTTACCTCAGTCAGATGAATAACATGAATATGTATTTTCTGGATTTTTTCCTATGATTTTGGGCCCTAGCTGTTCCTAGTCTTGAAAATTTCTGGGAGGTATTTGTACATATAGAGACCTGCTAATTGAAAACTCAGGTTCTGAACACTGAGAGACAAAAAAAAATAAAAATAAAAATAAAAAATCCCAGACTTTGCAGAGCTTAAAATTGATGTGAACAAGTAGACAATAAGGAACTAATTTTAAAGAATTAGTATTTTTCCTCAGTTAAGATTTTGAATATGTTGCAATGATGATAAAGGCATGATTATTCTTGATAGAGGTGTTGTTTAAAAGGTGTTTACAATTAGACAGAGATTTTTCCAGTGTTTTGTCCTGTCCAATTTGTTCATTTTGATGGAAGAATCAATAGTGCTAGCCACAATAATTGGGAAAATTAGTAGCAACTAATATAACAATATGCATGTCCTCCTTGTAATAACTGGCATTTAGGCATGGCCTTGGCAGAGTAACAGCACGTATGCAGAGGCTGGAGACTCTGAAAGCAGACAGCTGTTTAGATTTTGATCATTCTTCAGTTTCAAATGCATTCAGAGTAGCTGTGACAACAGATGAGGAGGCAGGGAAGCTCTACAAATGACAATGTCCCTGATAAGGATAAGTATCTCACTGCTAATTGAAAGAATATGGGAATAACTTCTGCGAATGTCAGTTTTGCTGTTTCTCTAAAGCTGTTTCTTAGGGGCTGGAAGATTTCACTTAACTGTCGTCATTTGTACTGAGGCTTTATAACTACAAAAGCTACAGATGAAAAAAATATCTCAAATGAAAACCCAAAACAAGTTTTCTCTTATTTGTGTTTTGTTTTATTTTACAGAAAGAACTTTTGTTTTACTAGAGAATATGAAAGGAAGAAATATCCTTAAGAAAGGATGAAGAATTTAATTATTTTTTCTCTTTCTACTTGTTTCTACTTTTAGAAAATTAATAAATGTTGTGGTGATACTGAAGCAGGGAGACATTTTTCTACAGTGGGAATCCCAGACATGGGAGAATACAAACACACAAACACATCTAATCCATTAATCATGTCATAGCATAAAAGAGAGGAAGATCTACGAAGGTCTTGCCATGAAATTCCTGTGATATAAATGAGCTTTTCTGGAGCTGTATACCTCAGCATTCATTAATTCACACTGTGACCACTGCTATGTTCCCAGCCCATGTAATCAGCAAATGACTTTTTATTTTCCAGTGGCTAATGTAAAATGAATTAATGGCTTGTCCTAAATACAGCTTTTGCTATCCTTCCAAAAGTATTAAGGCCTTAGGTTTTTTTTATAAAGCTGTATCAAATAAAAGGCAATTTACTAGTTTCACTTTAAGTGTTGTCTTGACATTTGGGGAGATGATATGAGAGAGCAGACAGGAGGGAGAGAGGAAACGTAATAACTAAAGACATATTATAACTCTCAGCCTGTTCTCTCTTAAAGGAAAAGAAGACACCAACACAATAGTTTGAGTTAGATTGCATGTTTTCATAGTGTGTTATACTACGGAAGTTCATGACTGGAATCACTGCAAAGGCGATAGTTCAATAGCATTTGTTAAAAAAGTCCTGGAAGCTACAATCCGCACTGGGATTGGTTTAGAAAAGTCCTCAGAATCAAAGGCAAATGCCTGATGGGTAACCTCCCTCTCAGATGTATTTGTATCATTAACTGGGAATTATATGATATATGGAATCCTTGTAGCTTGTTACATATTGGCTGAGTTCCATCACAGAAGTGATATCAGGTACATGATGTAATTCTGCTGAGGAGTAGATGTTGGAAAGGAAATACAATATAGAATATAATGTTTGTGCACTTCCAAATATATCTTGAAGTAACAGAGAGCACTTAATGTTACCTAGGTAATAGTATGATCAATTTATCATATGTTTTTAACATCAGAACTAGTACTTTTTTTTTTTTTTTAATCATCAGTTGCCATTCTGTAACCATTTAGATGGTATATACATCTACTCTTCACTTTTCTCAAAGGTCTAAGTTCTCCAGTGCATAAGGAATTAATGAAGGAAAAGGTTGTCTTTGGAAGAAGAGGGAATTCTCAGTTCCTTCTATCCATCAATGCTGTTTAGACTTGCAAATAATGTGAAGAAAAATCACTGTCTAGATTTGTGGTCGGGCTGGCATATGTATAAAAGTTAGGAAGGAAAATAAGTCAGCTGAGATGTCAGTCAGAAGCTGTTTAAGCTGTAGTGATAAAGAGGATGAAAAAGTCTGTTCTAATTTTAATTAACTCTAAGGGGACAGAAGACAAAATTCACATTAACATTCTGAGTAATCTTGAACATTCATTTTTTTTTTTGTCAGTCTTAGTCAGAAGCCTATTTGAATCAGTAGGTCTTAGAAAATTGTATTATGATATATTGGTTTGATCACTTTCCTAAAGCTGTTTGGCACACAGCCATCATTCAGTAAACTGCAGAACAAAACATCTAATGTACTTCATGGGGGGGAAAAAAAAAAAAATAAAAAAAGTTATATATATATATATACTACACTAAAAATGTAAATTTCATATCTATATACCAGTAAGGAATATAAAGTCACACCTGAGTGATCAAATCTGATTTTCCATTGTTGATATTTGAAACAGGTCCTACAAGTGCCTATATTCTTTATTCCATCTTTGAATAGAAAACATCTGTTATCATAGTAACAAGAATGTACCTGGAAAACTCTATGTCGAGATTCACCTCAAAAGCTGTGCTAACAAATTGTGCTATAACATACTAAACAAACAAATCATAAAACTGCACCTCTTCTCTTATGTAGCAGTCATCAGATATCTCAAAGGGTTAAAAACAACAGAAGAAAAGTTTGCAGAGCAAATCCAAGTCACTTGCACAGGTAATTTGTTTTTGCTGAGTCCATTTTTCATTATTGATTTTTGATCTGGGTAATACATTGCAAGGAGCTGGAATTTTTGCAGCTAAAAGCAGTTGCTTCATTTTTTTCTGTTTATTCCAGTGTGGACGGTGCATATCTTAATACAATTAAATTTTTTGAGGTTTTTTAAAACAGAGGAAGGAATGTGAAGTACTTCAGGGATCATTTCATAATAGTTTGTGGATACCCAATATAAAAAAAATAAACCTCAAAATCCCAGGTCAGTCTTTGCCTAAACTTCTGAATACTTAGACTCTGGGTGCATATACCTGCTACTAGATGTTCCCCTAGTACCTAAGTTTGTGCCAGTAGATATGCGCTCAACAATCCACACTGTGAAACAGAGTAGCAATATAATTCGCTCACACCACAGCCCCATAAGTACTCCTCAGGGAGCTATTCCCTTCCCTGTGGAGCCTGAGATGGAAGAGTTCAGGACATGCCTCTCGGATAGATATGATGCCAGCCTGAGATGAAGCAGGAAAATTAAAAAGGTAGTAATTAAAGTTGTTACAAGATAGACTAGAACTGAACTTTCCTTGGTCTCCTTGCTCCCCAGAGTGGTCCCCAATCTTTCCCTGCCCTCCCTGGGATAATGGAAAATCCCATGGCAGTTGGAACATCCTTAGCAGCAGAGACTGAGATAGCTTCTGTGGTGGGTTGACCCTGGCCCAATACAGCTTCATTCTGAATGTTTTTACTACAATGTTTAGAGCAGCCCTGGCAGAGGTGATAGAACTTCTTGGGCCCTCAAAGTACAAAAAGCAGTCTGAACCCTTCCTACTAAATAAAAGACAGGAATCTACTTCTTGCTCATTGTCTCATTTAACAAGAGAGCTCATTCAGCACTGCTCTGCAGAGGACAGTTTATGGCTACATCTTGAGCCAGAAGCAGTTACCTATATTCAGATATTCTTTGTCTGGAATTTCTTATTTCTTATGTCAAAGGGTTTTGCACTCTGTCAGTTGGCTTTTGTAGCTCCTTTGATTAGAGAAGTATCTCCCCATTCTGTTCATAAAGTTCAAGACATCAGTTTAAAACTAGTTTCCTTGCAATTTGTACAGAAATTTCTGGAACATCTTTAGTGCCATTTAATTTAAATAAATTATTACAACTATATTTTATTATTCAATCATGCTTGACAGCACAAAAGCCTATTCCAAAGAGATTGAGGCTTCCTCCTTAGCAACCAGGTTTATTGGGAGAGGAAACAACAATTTCAGTACATAAACAATTACAAGGTTTTGCGATGAAAAATATAGATCAGAATGAAAATTAAATTTAAAATGTGCAAACCAGAGAATAACAAAACAACAAGTGAAATACTGTTAAAGCATTGAATGATATGTGGGAGACAAATTTAATAAGTTTAGTTTCAAGTTTCACAACACTTGGCAAGAAATCTACTCATTAGTATTCATTCTGGAATATCTCCAACCCATGCCCCAGTGTAATCCAGTTTAGCCAAAATATAAATACATATAAACAGGAGAAACTGGGATATCAACCCTAAGATATTTATCCTATAGTCTAGCAGCTGTGATGCTTTCCTGAAGATGAGGTACTTCGGTACTTTTGTTCACAATCTTTCTCTGAATAAAATGGATGAGAGAACTGAAAACAGGTCTGCCCTATCTACATACCCTGCATGTTGCATCACTCATGTCATTCACCTTAGAGAGAAAAAAAAAATAAAAATAAAAATAAAAAGATTTGAAAGTCCTTCCCAGGAGTATGTTTTTCAAGATTGTTAAGTTGCTGTGCAGCATTTCAGTTCTGATTTCTTGATGGATTTAGTCAATTTTTACAATGAAAGCTTAACCAATGAAAGTTACGATGACTATCAATGACTATCAGTAGCAGGTGCATGGAGCCAACAGACAGTTTCTTACAGCTACAAGCTTTTGAGTATATTAATAATTCTTTAAGAATAAATGTTGTCCATCAGTTGCAACAGTGAGGGCAACACTGCAAGCGGTGCTATGTAGCAGGCTTTCCGCAGCACTATTTTGATTGCGGTTTTCCTACAGAAGAGAAGTAATTGGAAACCTATAGTTTTTATCATTAACTGTGTTGATGATGATGGCAAATAACCATAACACTTGTTAGTTTAGACAAGGAAACAGTATTCAGCAATATTTTCAAAAGCCATACCTAAACTGTAAAGCATTAGTCAAATTGTCCAGCGCTGATTCAAACAGCACGTGCTGCTGACAATTAACATTATCAAGTTAAGACAAATATCATGATGAAGAAGAAGAAAACAATAAAATTTGCCCACCTTTTAGACTTACAATCTTAGTGTTCTGGAGTATTGTTTCATACAAATGTTGTGCTGAAAAAAATCTGAATTTAGAAAAAAACCCAAACAAATTAGAAAAGTATAGAATTAACTTTTGTCTTACAATGCTGGAAGCTAAACTGGAATTGTTAGGAGTTAATGACAGTTATAAAGTAAACGGGGAGAAAGAATGTACTGTGTTGCTTCCCATTTAGAAGGTTATCCACATAAAGAGCTGTCTAGTTCAGCCTGGGCATGCTTATTGAAACGCCACTCTTCAGGATGCCAGTAACATATCAGCACAAAATGTGCAAATACTGTCACTTTTTGACTGAGGTTTTTCCAAACACAGGTGAGCACTATGTTGTATCTATATCTTAAGTTGTTTCTCCATGGATCCTTGTTCAGGTGGAATTTAATACTGTTTACGTACAGAGAACAAGGAAAAGAAGATTATGCTGGAGATGGATGAGTGTATTTCAAATTGCTTCCCTCTTGTTTTCTCTCACCAGGATCCAATGCATGAATGAATATTTAGTAGAGGAGGAAAGCAAAGTGATAGGAACACACTTTTTCACATAGATCTACAGTATTTCTCTCTATAATAATCCCTTTGTTCTGTGCAGTGGGTTGAGACCATTCTTTCTGTGGTTACATAAGTAGGACAGCTAGATTCAATAAATACTATTCTACTCTGAAATAATATAAACTCTGTATATAAATTAGATTGCATAGTTCATTATTTTTGTTCTATCTTTAAAAAGATTTTTGATGTTAAAGTTTGGCAAGCTTCTTGATAGCATCAGTTTAAAGATTTTCAAACCTTTAACATTCAAAGAACCATTTTACTGGAAGGAAAAAAAAAAGATTTTATATAATATATAGCTGTGACTCACTGTAGCGTTTCTTGCTGGGAATGATCTAGTAAGACTGCAGGAATTAAGCACAACACATGTTATATTTTGGTTTCCACTGACTGATTAGAATACTGTTTTCACTCACTGCACAAATGGCCATTCATTATTACTATAAAAATATGCATCACATTTATTTTAGAGAGAGAACATGAATCTGTAGTGGATGTTTTCTACAAGTCAAAATTAATTTCCACATCGTATCTGTTGTTATACTGATATTGTGATTATATATAATGAGTATAAATGTCCCCTTTTATATGCTACTTCAGTTGAGAGGACACCTTCTGAATATTCGGTATATGAGAGCAGGTAAATGTTGAATGGACTGTAGAGAGGATTGAGCTCTGTTGGCCCCTTGCAGGATCTGAAGGTTTTGTGTGTAATGCTCTGAATGTCAGGAGGAAAGCAAACTCTTTTCAATACATCAGAACTTCTGAAATGCTTCATGCCATTAACATGTTTGCCTTGTTTTGCGGTTTACCATACTACATCTACACGATGGTCTTATAGAATCATAGAATCATAGAATGGTTTGGGTTGGAAGGGACCTTAAAGATCATCTAGTTCCAACCCCCTGTCATCAGCAGGGACACCTTCCACTAGACCAGGTTGCTCAAAGCCTCATCCAGTCTGGCCTTGAACACTTCCAGGGAGGGGGCATCCACAGCTTCTCTGGGCAACCTGTTCCAGTGTCTGACCACCCTCACAGTGAAGAATTTCTTCCTAATGTCTAATCTAAACCTACCCTCTTTCAGCTTAAAGCCATTTCCCCTTTTTCTATCACTACCTGCCCTTGTACAAAGTCCTTCCCCAGCTTTCTTGTAGGTCCCCTTCAGGTATTGGAAGACTGCTATATGATCTCCCCGGAGCCTTCTCTTTTCCAGGCTGAACAGCCCCAACTCTACCTGCCCTTCTTTTTTATGAACTTTCTTAGGAGTATGAAACATTTAATAAAAATTTCAAGTTATGTCTCTTGATTATATTTTGGGTTACTGAAAGAAGGTGACAGGAATTTCTTGCTATCATGGTTTGTTTTATTGGGATACACTTTTGTAAGTCCATGGCACACTTTCCTAAATCAGTAAGGCCCTAGATATAGACTTTTTATCTCATGGCCAGACTCTTCAGGATGCCCAGATATTTTGATGAGCAATAGTAGCGAACTCCAGGGATGCCAATTTGCTCTAGTTGCTAGTCTGTAAGCCACAGCAAGTATAGAGTGACCAAATTCAAGTTGTTACTGGAAGTATGCTGTGGCCTATGTTTCACACAGGACACTGCTCCGTGATTCTCATTTGCAGAAGTACTACAGATACTGCTAGAGTGGGATCCCCAAGTCATAGATAGCATTATTGTCAGTTTTCTTAGCTGAAGTTCAAGGCTCTGGAAAGGATAGAGATATCCTGGAGGTTCAGGCCTAGCTGTGTTGGTGGTATTTCCAGGTAATTGCTTCCTACACCACAGGATGAAGATCCCTGAGCTTGCTGAGTGATAGCTTCTACCTTATGAAGAAGAGTGAAAACCGACAGCCTTTCCATACTGATTTTGCTAACTGACTTTGCTAACTGACTTGAGAACTTTCAATTAGGTCAAAGCATTATTATTACCTTTTTAATCAACCTGGCAGAAGGTCTGTGAACCAAAGGCAAGAGGATTATCAATATTATAATGAAAGGAGGGAGAAGAAAGTGAGGAGTAAATCAAATTGATGAACATCTTATATGAATATGTATTAATGCAAGAAATGTAAACAGCAGAATCTTATATTAGTATTATTATCACATATATGACTTAGTTGGTGTAACAGAAATTTGGTGAAGTCACGTGACTGCAACAGCAACATAATTAGTACTCTTTACCTAGGAAGGGTTGGCCAGTGAAAGAGGAAGCATGGCACAGTTTATGAGCAATGTAAGCACTTTCTTAGAGTTACCTAAAAAATTGCACCTGCTGAATGTCTGTGTGTGATAATGAAATCAGAGAATAACATGGGTACTGTGACTGAGGTCACTGCTAAATGAGAATGATCATATGGATAAGGACTTTTTGTGAGCAATTAGTGGAGTTCCACAAAACACAGATCTGAGATGCAGTGAAAAAATTAAACTACATGGACAACTATTCATAAAATAACACAGTAGAATCCAGATTGATAAACAAGTTTTGGAATATGTTTGTAATTTTTTTTTTTAAACAGTCAAAGGGCAAAGTGGAGGGATGGTAAATCTAATTTTGTCTACAATCTGATGATTTTCTCTGACTTGGTGAATCTGTCTGAAAAAAATGAAATTGTCATGCAGCTTAGATAAACATTAAGAAATAAAATTCACAAAGTTTGATGACAGAGATAGAGATGCCAGAAAAATAAAAGCATGAGAGAAATGTATGCTTACCTTCATGCACCTACATTAAAAAATCTGGCCTATAAGATAAACTTTTCAGAAGTGCATTAATGCCTTTAATAATGCCACAAAGGGTGTCAGGCTACTAGAATTCCTCTAAACAAGGCTGACTTTCAGATGGTTGATGTGCTTTTCCTCCAAATAATTAAGAAAGGTGACACTGGCTGCTCAAAACCAGAATCAGTCCATTTGCAAATAGCCAGCTGAGAGGCAGCTTGTGGTAGGCTTGATGACATCACTCACAAACTGTACAAGAAAACCCACAGCCATTTATTTTATTTAAACTACAAGATTTCTTAGCAAAAATAGTTTGTGGCTATTCCAAGTATTTTGAGAAGGATTAATATAGTTTCTATGGCTACAGTTGTGAACAACTGCAAGGAAGTGGAGAATGTGTTCCTTAATAAAGCAGAATTTTTAGGCAAAACATGTTTCTTAAACACTCAATATGAGCAGTTTTGTAAAAATTAAGTGAAAATTTATCACCATTTAAAAACAAAAGGAAACAGATCAAATCTTAACATCCTAAGAGTTTTCAAATTGTGGAAGGGAAAGAAAAGACTGAGTTACAAACCCAGAACCCACATCTGATTTTCTCAAACTTGTGAGAACAAGTACTGTTCATATTATATAAAAAATTACTTTAATGGTTATTTTAGCTGCAGCACAGCCTGCAAAATGTGGCTAATTATCTCCTACAGCTCTAAGAAACTCATTTCCCAAAGGAATAGTGACAATAAAACTTTGTCCTTATAGCACTTTGCATTTGTGAGTCTAGAAAAGATTTATAAAATTCACTAATTAAGCCTTACAAACCTCAAGAGAACAAGTAAAGTAATAGTTTACTAATTTTAATGGATGCTGCACACCCAACTAATGTGACTTGCCAAAGGTCACATAAAGTCAGAGACAGAGCTAGAAAGAGATCAAAAGACATTCTTCTTTCCTAAAGGCCAATGGCATAGAAGTGCCCAGCAAACAATGCTTGTCTGCCACAGTTCAGATTGCTGCAGGCCTGTATCCATTAAAATGACGTTAAGCAGCGTCTTGCTATAGTTTTCATCCCCCTTTTTTGCTCTGCTTTTTATATTAAAATGGAAATAGTAACTTTCTATACAGTAGGTATAATAAAGTAGCCTTTTTCAGGGCTCTTAGAATAAGTTTGAAATTCTTTAAATATTTGTTCAGTATGTATTTGTAGTGTTGCAAGATAATGTGTAGCTTACTAGCCAAAAGGAGGAAATAAAGGAAAAAAATGTAAAGGGGAAGTTGTCAACCTAAAATGCATGATACATGAAGACAGACTATTTTATGTAACAATCAAGTATGATATGATAGTAAATGCTTCACATTCCACTCCCAGATTCAGGGAAATTTATACTTTAATATAGCTGCTGGAAAAAAAAGTGAGGCATCTGTATATCACTGAAGAAAGCTAGTTAACCCCTAAATCGCTATATTATTGGATGCCTCAAGGAATATTAAGTTCATCACAGACTGACAAATTCTCTAAGAAAAATCAGTGTGTCTAGATGAAGCTGCAGAACAAACAGTATCAGCCATTAACCTGATGGACTGGACTGTGGCCAAACAACAGTTAAGCTAAGAAGGCAATATGAACTGCAAAAAAAATTTCTGGGTGAAAGAGCAGTCCAGAGTGGAAAATCTTTCAGAAAAAGCCTGATTTTCAAGTTGCTGGTTTTCAGTTATATCTATATAAAATTTAGAGATATATGTAATTTCGCCAGCATTCACTGAGATGGAGAAAAAATAGCAAAGAAAAGAAATGGAAGGATTCTGTTTGCTAAAGAGAGGTTCATCTTAACAGAAGTGCCACTTGAAAAAAAAAAAAAAAAAAAAGACAAAACTTGATTGCAGGAGTGAGATGAATATACCTTAATTTGAAAGAAAAGCCATGTGCAACAGAATACCCTGAATTTCCAAGGAACAGTATGACCTACATCTCCCCAAATTCTCAAGACTGTAAGAAGAAATTGAGGGGAAAATACAGATATATTTACAGATGGTTTTATTGTTTTCTTTGGATGCCCACCTTTTGCTAAAGAAGGAATAAATTATTTTCTCTGTTGTACAAAGCTAAATGTACCCTTTACATGAATTAATTTAAAATTTGTGTACCCACAGCACTGAAACTGGGAACCTGGTAGGTCTCATACCTGTGAAAGGACTGAAGGACAAAGAGATCATGGTTTTTCTGTGATATCTAATAGAACCTTTTCAGACAAAGAAAAATCTGAGACTTAATAGGCTGCAAATCTTATTCCAGAGAAGTGGGCTCAACAGCTATATCTAAAATGTTATATAGAAGCGTATCAGAGATCAGTTCCAGTCTGGAAGGACAAAAGGCAGCAAAAGGTCATTTGGCCAAAGGGAAAAATTGTTAGGACTAGCTCTTTCACCATCAGGTTTGTTGAGAGAGAGTTGGGTTGCCCAAAAAGGAGGTAGAGTATGAAGTTAAAAGTTGTGTGCTCAGAGCATTGAAACTGTGGGCAGTTAAGCAGTGTGGATAATCCAGAATGATCGATCTCATTCTTTAATCCCTTTTTCTGAACTACTGATATACCCAAACACAACCTCTTGAAAAGCACTAGCTCAGAGAGCTTTGGCAAAGCTGTGGCAACTGCCACAAGAGTTTTGCAGGAATTTGCAGCAAATACATGTTTTTAATTACGAAATAAAAATAAAAGAAATCTGCACTGTGCATTTCTCAATGACTACTTTTAAACACTGGCCAAATTCCTCAGCTTTTTTTTCACATTAAATAAGCATTAAATAGCAAGATCATCTTGCCTGAAGTCAAGAGTTACTCATCTCAAGGATTATAGAAACAGGAATCTAAATTAGATATTGACATTTTAGCCTGATATTGAGAAGACAGGTTATTTTGTGTTAGGAGGAAAACGAAAGCAATTTCTTAGTCTCAATCCCTCACTCCTCTTTTTATGTGAATATATTCTTATACAAAGAAAGGCAGACCAAAATTCTGTAAAGTGGCTGCAAAGTAATTAATCTTAGAGTGAAAGGATGAAAACATGAAGTACTATCAGTAATTTACTTTGCTGTAAGTAAGTTAGACATTTCCAAATCTGAAATGCTAGCTCAGAGAAAGAGAAAGCAAGTAGTCAGCCACTGTCTGTTGACATCACCTCATTTCTCTGTTCCAGAAAGATTAACTTGACAATTGTGCATAAACCAGTCATAAATTATGAATATCTGGGATTGTTTATAAACCTTAGTGTAGGCATTTTTGTTTGCAGTTAGATTTAAATCTGTGGTAAGATATCAAAATACAAGTGCTAAACTATTGTGTTACATATAGCAGGCCTCCTGATTCCCAGTCAAACGTGTTTTATAATAATTAATGTAGCCTATGTTCCAAGGCCTTGATTTTCCTTCTAAATCACAGGTGCACATTACCATTATCTCGTAACATCAGCTCCTTCTTTGCATGTGCTAGTGATTTGCATGTCCTCTAGATGACAGAACAGATACACCTGCATGCTGAAGGGCTGAATTAAATCATTAGTCAGGGCTTATGTCAGGCTACTTTGGGCCCAATGCAGCATTTGATTGTAAGCACCTTGTTCTTTAGTTGCTTCTGCACTTCTATTGCCTGAGTTATTCTGCCTCTTTCAGCAGAACATCTTCCCTGGGGGGAAGCAGTCGTGTGCAATTTGCTAGGTCACCATCAAGTCAGACAGCAGTCATAAATACCTTTAGAGAAATGAGTATTTATTAAATAACCGAGGCTTCTTCAGGAAATTGACTTGTCTTGGGGACTTAGGTTCATTTGCAAACTCTGATGTTCTCTTATGTGCAGTCATATCCTAGTGCTTCATTTGCACAAAATAATCTGTATTTAGTATGCAGGGACAGTGAGTCTTTGTAGTTAGCACATCTACATTCCTAAAGGAGACTTCAGAGAAAATATTACATAGAAGTAGGATGACAACACAAGGATGCCTGCCTCTATTTTCTACAAAGGGAAACCAAGAATATTGAGAGAAGACGTGGTAAATCTAGAATAACGTCTGTGAAAGTATTATGAATAACACCAGGGAACCCATACACATCCAAGTCAAGTGCTGATCCATAAAATCACCCTCATTAGCTCTGCCATGCTAAGCCCACTCTTTGTAGAAAATATTTACATGTATTCTTTAATTTTCTATCAAGAAAATATTAATCCACTAACTAATCTTTGCATACTTTTCTCTAGCTATTCATGTTGATCATTCTTTTTATTCCTGCTTAAAAAAGCATAACTGATTACACAACAACTTGTCTTTTCAACATTTGTTGAATAAAACAAAAGCTGACAGAAGAACTGTCAGGAAAAGAGTTAACTCTGCCGCTCTCTTTCTGTTGGTTTTTAGTTTTGGTTTTGGTTTGGATTTTAAATTATTATTTGATTCGCTTCAGAAATGGTGTTTTCTATGATACAAAAATGTTGTATTCAACCAAATTACAGTTACAGCTACAGTCTCCCTTAACCCTTTCCCACACTCAGTTTTTCTTGTTTAAATAAGAGCTTGGCCATCACATGTTTACGTGAAATCTCTCTCATATTACTGCTCAGTGCTAGCTGAGAAATACCCATCCTCTTTCTTTCTTGCTCCTCCTCTGATCTTCTCAGTTACAGTGCAGTGCTGGGAAGCACAGGATGTCAGATTACCATTTTGAGACCTGGACC
>NW_010339703.1:2340-4316 GCF_000700745.2 Antrostomus carolinensis | reverse complement strand
TCCACACTAGTTGTGCTAGTGATACTTCCAGATCGAGTATATGTATGTTTAGCTAAGGTTGCATATTGACCTACACACTAACTCTAAAACCAGGAAAACTGAAGTAACTCTAAAGTTGGAATTAACTTTTTAACATTAATTTAATTAGGGGGTGTGAAATCAGGACTGATAGTTTAACTTGTATGTAACTGTCACTCAGGCAGATACAAAAGTACCAATATACACAGAAAAATGTCTGCCTAATGCCTAATATGGAAAGGCAGTAATACAGCAAGGTCTAAGATAACCAGAATTTCCTGTTTAAAAGAAAGATTACAACCTATTTAAAAGAGAAATTCCTTGTGGAAAAAGATATATTCAAAACCAATAAATCTTTATGTTGTTAATTCACCCATAATAATATTTTTAAAGTGTAAACAAGAATAATTTGATTTAAAGTTTACTTACGCATAAAACATACTGAACTATATTGAAAAATTATCCCATTATGTTTTAAAATCCAATTGAATTAAGTACATAAACAGAATTAAAGGTTTTTCTAATCTTTCCTAAGTTACCAGAAAGAGGTTGATTAGATGGTGTAATTATTGAGGTTCCACACCTTCCACACAATGTGCCCATGAACATGAGAGTGTATATATATATACATATACACAGAGAAAGCTAGATAAATTAAACCAAGGGAAAATCCTTGTCCAGCAAATTATAAAGAATTATAAATGTTGCAATGCTTAGCTTTACCTTTATTACAAAATAGAATACAGATTAACCCCTTTTTGACATGTTTGGAAGGTAGTGTTCCTTTGAGAAATGTTAGATAAAAAAAAAAAAAACCAAAACCAAACCAAACTTCCAATATGCCTCACTGCTGATTTAGCACACCTGTGATGATGTGATTACCATCATTGTATGTCATACAAAGAAGAGTTGATGGCATGCAGTGCAAAGCTGTATGCCCTGAAAGAAGACTCTTGGAAATTTACTCCATGCAGCCTGGCATACCTCACTAAATGAAACATGGAATATGTATGTCTCATTTATTTGAGTCACATGCAAGATCTTCCAGCTGCTAACATGATATATTCAATGCAAAACGCAAGTCAAAGAGACTGCTCACACGTGAACTTTTTAAAATAACTGCTCACACATGTGAACTTTTAGTCACAACTGAATGTAGTGATTTCCATAGGATTTCTGATTTCTGTCTGAGAACAGAAGATATATGTCCTTGTGTCTCTCCTTGCAATTTCTAGAGAAAAATCATGTAGTATTGAACTGTTAGTTCATGATTCCATGGACTTGAGGAATTCTTGGTTCAGAAAGGCTTCATCCAGCTAACAGAAAAGAAGCCAAACTTCACTTTCCTTATGAAGGATACTTTTTGGAGCAGGGTGGAATAGTATATTAAATGTATACATTTATCCTACTAGAAAATATAATAACCTTAAGTAAATGTGGGACTCCTTACAGTTGCATGGTTGTTCCATCAATCAGTTTATTGCAAGAAGGAGTAATACAAAAGAAACATCTGATGGCAGGCAGTGTGCCTGCTCTCTCACCTGTAGCACATCAAGCTGATATTTTCAGAGAAGTTTGTGTATTTCAGTCCTACACCAGTAGTTTAGAAAAAAAGTGGTACAAATGAACATTTTCAGGATATTTTGCTATAATGATAGCTTCCAAAATCTTTAAATAATTGAGCTTATTTCGGATATTGCAAGGTTTTACACACACATGAAATAGCATGGTTCAAGAATCATGCCTAAGGCAAACCTTCCAGATCACAAATGTCGTATGGATATATTGAGCTATAATAGGGAATTCTAAGAAACATTTCTTAATGGTCACACAAAGCAAAAGGAAGCACTGAAAAATGTGAAAACTTTAAGAGTTTAGACGGGGTTCTATTTTGCAATGTGTTTCACACAGGTCAATGAAAGAGCTAAAACACCCTGAAAGATTAAACATGATTGGTC
>NW_010339703.1:0-2189 GCF_000700745.2 Antrostomus carolinensis | reverse complement strand
TATTTGTGAGGGGAAGGACTGTCCTGAAAAGAAGTAGGTGTGGTACCTGGAGAAGAAGCCATTGATCTAACAAAAGACAACCATCGGCCTGAACAAAGGACAGACAGACAGAGAGAGAGCTTTGTTGCCAGAGGAAAGAGGAGGAGGGGGAAAGACAGAGACCCACACTCAGTTCTACCATATGGAGTAGGAGATGACAATGTCCCCTGCAGCCCATGGAGATTCAACGGCAGAGCAGAGATCCACGTGTAGGCCATGGAGGACTCCACACTGGAGCAGAGAAGCTGAGCCTGAGGGTCCCCGAGACCCCGAAAGTTTCTCGCTGCCAGAGCAGGGGTGCACCCCAGAGTGGGGGGTGAGTCTGCAGCCTGTGGATGTCCCCAAGCCAGAGCCAGAAGCTGAGCCCAAAGAGGTCTGTGACTCCATTGGAAGCTTGCTTTGGAATATCTTGTTCCTGGACATCCATGCTGGGAAGAATGGCAGGGCAGAGGTGAACTGACTGCAACCCACATTCCCTGTCCCCTGTGCCACCTGGGAGAAGGTAGAGAAATCAGGAGCAAAGTGATTTGAGCCCGGGAAGAAGGGAGGGGTGGGGGAAGGTGTTGTAAGATGCGGTTGTTCTGTCTAACCAGATGATTTGCAATGAATTAAATTCATTTTTCTTCCCCAAGTTTGAGTCTGTTTCGCCCATGACCATAACTGGTGAGTGAGTTGTCTCAGTCCTTCATTCCTAATCTCGTTCCCCCTTTGTTGTGTCTCCTTTCCCATCTCTGGCTGGCAGG
Organism: Antrostomus carolinensis; assembly: GCF_000700745.2. NCBI lineage: Eukaryota > Metazoa > Chordata > Aves > Caprimulgiformes > Caprimulgidae > Antrostomus > Antrostomus carolinensis. Next base: position 1,407 of record NW_010339703.1, on the reverse strand, counting down.
AGTGAATGCAGGACTACATGGTCACACTGTGGGTAAAACCACCACAGTCATTTTACTGACAGAATTCTACTTTGTTGTGGAAAACTTTGCATTTTTCTCTCTGGTCTGTAAGGATATCTTCTTCAGTGGGTCATCATGCAACTCCAGAAACCTTTCTTGGGTGTAACTGAGTTTCAGCTCCAGATAGCTATTTTACTCTGATGAATATATAAAACTAATACTATTTTTTCATTTAATTTCTATTTGTGCTTCCAAATATAGCACAAGCTGTTAAGCCATAAGTAGTCATCCAATGCTCACCATGTATTTCACGCTAGGAAATGATGGTCTTTCTTAGGTATCTCTATTTGATTTAACTTATTTTGTTGTCTGTAGGATTTATATTATGGATCTTACAGCTGGGTTAGTTATTTTTAATATCCTAAATTTAAATCAAAACAAGATGATTTCTTTGTCATACTAGCACTTTATATGTAGGATTCCTATGAATTACCCAAGTGCATATTACAGCTACTTAAACTGCTCTCCAGGGGTTCAAGCATCACTTTCAAGTGTGGGAGGGATTTGGAAAACATATTATACAGCAAAATTTCCCTGAAATCCACTCAGCTATCTCTTTTTCATTGCTTTTTCTTTATAAATATGAAGTGAACTACACAAATATACTTCATTTGCTCATGTAGGCCCTCAACAAGCCCTCAAAGATATGGTTCGGTTTTGAGTGTTGCTCCAAACAATAGGAAAGGGAAAGAACTCCTGTTATGCTTATGAATAGAATGTGAATTAATAGTCCCAATTGTCAGACACAAGTGGCTATCTGGTGTTTGATGGTATATTCTCTGGATTCCTGTCTTCTTGCCTTACCACAAAGAATGCTGTAGGGCCTGGTCTGATATCCTCACTTCTGCTTAAATCCTGGTTCCTTGTGGAACATATGCTGATTATACCAAACAGACACGATGCTTTTACTAGTCCTGTAGCCTTTTTGAATGCCAAGTCTGCAGGAGGATAGAAAAATTGTTTTCTAATAATTTTGTCTTATGACCATCATAAAAAAGCACATAGCTTTGTGGTAATTTATGAGAGTAAATCAGCTGAGCTACAGGACCTTGGAAATTCTCTCCTACTAATAGTATCCAAAACTAAAATTACTATGCATTCATTAAGTTGCAATAAATAGAAGAAGAGCTAATGCATTAAAGTTAATAGGGCTGCTAGAGATATTTACAGTGAATAACAGTATGAATAGCACTCAGATAGATATGAACCTCACTAGGAAATCCATTTCAGTATAAAGCTTGTAAAAAGTGGAGAGTGAGAATGCAATGGATTGATGTTCATGGCAGGCTGTTGGAAAAAATGTGTTACTTGATAATGAACTGTCCCGATCCGATATCGGGGATAATT
>NW_010339702.1:0-226 GCF_000700745.2 Antrostomus carolinensis | reverse complement strand
AGCAGTGTGACCCCCCCAAACCCTGTCCTTAGGCAGTGATTTTTGGGGATCTTGCTCCTGTGGGGCTCTCCTCTGCCACCCTGGCTGGGCACTGCCAACACGCTCCATGCAGGTTGAACCCCAAGATCACATTTGAAGCCGGTGTGTCTCCCAACAAGGCAGCTGGGATGGCTGTGTGGGGAGACTGGTTATCTTGGGATGAGCAGAGGGGGTACAACACCCCCAT
>NW_010339701.1:0-18811 GCF_000700745.2 Antrostomus carolinensis | reverse complement strand
AAATGCTTACCTAAGTATAGCAATTAGGATGGTGGAATCAAAATTAAACAATTATGTAATTAAAATCTCTGTATGCTGTAAATTAAAAACACATCAGGGAAAATTAATAATTATCTTTCACAATCCGTAGTCTGCAACTGTAAATATAGAGATAGCTACACAGTCATGAAAAGGAAGACGACTCAGGTTTAGTGGGGGCAAGTTTGAACTCAAAGGCAATTCTGATGTAGGTAAGAAAAGCTTTCAGGAAGTCAGAGAATAATCTGCTTTTGTCTCTCTGAAGACAGTGACAAATGTCTAATTGACAAGCAAATTCTGACCATCTGTTTTGGCGAATTAGTGGTTGGTTTTAATTTTTGTTGTAAGAATGAAATTTATGTGTATTTCACAGATCTTTCTTTGACTCACCTATTTGTATGTCCAGTCTTCTTTCCCCTGAAATCAAGAGATGCACTTTCTTTCTTAGCTTCAAGAGCAATCAGGAATGCTGAGTTAGACATCAGTGGAGACATAGTGCAGCCTATCTTTCTTCAGGGACCTAACTGGCAGAAGCTGCCATGCTTCTTATACATTATATAAAGACATGCAGATGCATGTGAAAACAAATGAAAAAGTCACTCAACTTTTTTGCATATCGGTGCATGTAAAATTGAAAAATTCCAGCAAGAAATGAATTAATGAATGCTGAGAACCATTTCCAAGTTGTTTGGTTTTTTTTTTTTCCCTCTGGCATGTTCTCTCATTTGCACAGCAACCTCTGTCATGCTCTTGATGGGAAATTGAGCATGTTCTTACTGTTTCTGTAACTGTGTGGCTTCCTTTGTACATACATCAGAGTTATAGATATGAATGAGTGAGGAATGCTAGGAATCTACTGCGAGAGATTTTGTTTTCTGTTTTGTTGCAGGGTGGATGACATTATAGGTACATATCTTGCCTAGACATATCTGAAATATCTTTTTAAATCCATTTCATAATGAAGTGTTTTTGAAGGCTAAAGGAACTTTGTTCCCACCGTGAAAAAAAAAAACAAAATAAACAAAAAAACCCAAACCAAACCAAACCAAACCAAACCTTGAGGAATGCTTCATTCTGCTTCCGGTCCTTTTTTTTTTTTTTTTTTTGTGCTACTTGTAACACAAATCCTTAATAAGCCCAGCAGTTCATAACCACTGGCTCACAACCATCTCCAGTGGTTGGGGATATAAAGGTCAAAGACAGTCTTGCCCACAGTGACTGTGAGATCCTCGGAGAAGGGAGCAGGGCAAAAAGAAAGATCATAACTTTGGGATTTAGTAAAGCAGAATTCAGTTTCTTCATGGATCTACTTGAAAGAGTCCCACAACGTAAGACCCTGCAGGGAAGTGGGGTCCAAGAAAGCTAGTTGATATTTAAGGATCACCTCCCCCAACTTCAAGAGCAGTCCAACCCAATGAAGAAGTTGTCAGGCAAAAATACCAGGACACTTGTATGGATGAACAAGGAGTCCTTGACAAAACTCAAATACAAGAATATACAGAAGGTTGAAGTAAGTATGAAAAATCTGAGAAGAATGGAGACACTGTTCAAGCATGCAGAGCTGTGGTTAGGAAAGCCAAAGCTACCTGAAGTTGAATTTGGTAAGGATTGTTAAGAGCAATAAGAAAGGCTTTTACAACCATGTAAATAGCAAAAGGAAGACTAGAGACAATGCAGGCTGACAGCTGAACAGGACAGAGGCCCTGCTGATACAGGATATGGAAAAGGTTGAGTTATTGAATGCCTCTTTCACCTCAGTCTTTATTAGCAAAACCCTCCTTCAGGAATTCAAGGTCCTAGAAAACAGGGGGACAATCTGGAGCAAGGAAGGCTTACTCTTGGTGAAAGAGGATCGGGATAGGATACACTTAATCAAACTGGACATACTGTACCAAATGGTCCATGGGCCCTCTGGGGATGCACCCATGAGTGCCAAAAGAACTCTGCTATGCCATTATAAGGACACTCTTGATAATCTTTGAATGTTCATGACAACTGGAAGAGGTGTCTGAGGAATGAAGAAAAATAAATGTCACTTATGTCTTCAAAAAGAGCAAGAAGGAGGACTCGGGGAACTACAGCCTGGTCAGTCTCTCCTTGGTCTCTGCGAAGATGCTGAAACAGCTAATCCTTGGAAACCATTTCTAGACTCTTGAAGGACATGGAGATGACCAAGAATAGTCAGCATGGATTCATAAAGGGGAAGTCATACCCTCTACAATGACTGGTTGGGTGGATGAGAAGAGAGCAGTTGATACTGGCTGCTCTGACTTCAGCAAGGCTTCTGACACTGTTTCCCATAAGATCCTTGTAGAGAAGCTGATGAAGTATGAGATGGATGAGCAGACAGTGAGGAGGATTGAAAACTGTCTAAACGGTCAGGCCCAGAGGTGGGTGATCAGTGGTACAAAGTCTAGCTGGAGGCTAGTAATTACTTTTGTAGAGTTCAGTAATGATTGGATGATTGGGCAGAGTGTACCTTCAGGAAGTTTGCTGATAACACAAAACTGGGAGAATGACAACTGGGACAATGGGTTGCCACATGCGATACTGAAGCTTTTTTTCATCTGTTGCAGCAGACATTATACAGTCAGGTTCCGTACAAGTGGAGCTGGAACTTCCTGATCTTTAACAATCTTTACTCTCTCTAGGTTATATAACTTGGAATCTTTCAATAAAGTATGTGGAACAGAATTATGCCTTCCTACATTGTGCTACGTTAAGAATATGTTAATTCAAATGGCTTGAATGAGTACATTGAAAATCCATCTGTACTATTTTAAAGGAGTTCAATTATACCAGCTTTACTTCACTGCTCAATTTTGTATTTGAGTTTTTACTTTAATATTCCAGAAATGCAAATAAGGGAAAATGCTCAAACTTAATAACAAAAACCATAAAATTCTCATATCTGTTTAGTAAAACCCATCACTACCAGGAATCATAGAAATTTAATCTATGCAAATAATGGACTTAAATTTTACATTTGTGTATGTTTCACTGTTTGTCTTTGGTGAGATCTGAGCATCATTTACATCTTCTTGATTACTTTCGCTTTTTAGACACTCCTGTGACAAACATGACTAACAAGGAAAGCATATAGGTTGCAGTTGGAATGGGTACCTACATTTGGGGATATAAAAGAAACACTGTGCCTTTGCGTAGCTGGTCCCTTTCAGCATTTCACAAAATGCAGATCGCTGCTCCCCAGAGGACTGCAAAAGTGTTAAAAAGCAACCTCAAAGTATTAAACAGTAGCCATTAGCAGCAGCAATTTAGTTTCTGAGGAGCAAGATTAAAACTTAATAACCAGCTTTAAATATTTTATACTGGCTGGAAACTGTTGACTAACCCTAATTGCTGGCAGCAGCCAGTGTGTTTCTACCTGCATGTTCTGGCATGTTCTCATTCCTCCAACATGGGCAGGTAAGAGGTGGTTCAAAAAGCTATAAGAAGGGTTGATCTAGGACTGCCTTGAAAGTTGCTTTGCATCATCAGAATGTTTACAACTTGCTTCTGTTTGAGCTATTGGTTGTTACGTATTCAGTATTCATGGGCTGCTGTGTGATGTAACCAAAGTAACAAAATGCATTGTCATTCTCCTTCCTCATATTTTTGGTCTTGTGCAGCCCGCAGCCCCTTTCTCTACTTCCTGCCTAGCTTTGGGGTTTGGGGTTTTTTTTTGTGTTTCTTTTTTTGTTTGGGATTTTTTGTTTGTTTTGTTTTGTTTTAATTTTATGTGAATTACAGTCTTCTCCTATCGCTTTTTTCTGCCTCAGCTTCTCTTTCTTTATGTATTCTACTGTAAGGTCTGCCTTGTCTTGTTTTGTTCAGCTGGAAAAATCCATCACAGACATTTTGACTGTACTTGTCATGGGTTCTGTTTCATCTTTCTTCACAACACATCTCTGAATATTTTCAGGTTAGAGGATGTTAAAGATTTGCTAAGGACAGCTGTTTATGAATGCCTGGAATTTAGATGGTAACATATTTATAAATAACCATAAAAGAGCCATTACACTGGAATTCAATATACATGTTTACTCCAGAGGGCAACACTTCTCTCTCTTCAGATTATTTAGGGTTATGAAGACATATGTGGCTTTCTATTTTCAGACATAAACTTTTGTTTTGCTTAACAATATTGCTGAAGTATATGAAGTTCTGTCCCTATCTGTGTCAGTTCAAGACATTGTTTAATGTTTAACCTACCTGACTGTATGTTCTCGTGGTTTTAGTTTGTGTTGTTGCTTTAGGTGATTTTTAAACCCATAACTATAAATTAGTTTGTTTTGGTCTGCCTTCCTCTAACAGATATGAGGTTAAGGTCACCTGTGAAGTCTGTGTGGAAGTGTACCACATTCCTTGTAGTTATCCAATCATTATCTGTAGTTATCTCTTTGCCTCATCTAAGTCATTATGTGTAACTTAGGCTAAAAGACTCATTTCTGCAATTACCAGAAATGGAGAAAAATAGTACCAATATTACAGAACATATCTTCAACACTCTGAGAAGGAGAAAATGTACGGGTAAACATAAGACTGGCCTGAAATAACAACATGTGAGTCTGAAGCAACATTAAAAGTCAGGATGTTATTTTTCATTAATTTTAAAGTCGTTATTTCAGAAAAAAGTGCTTTAGAGAAAATCTGTGACTATATAGAAGCAGACGTGCTTTATCATGCTCCTACCTTTCAAGACAAATTGCCAGCACTTTTCAGAGTTAAGTTTTCCAGACCAGATGGTCTAAAAGAACAAAAAAATAATTCTAGAAATAGGAGAGAGTAAAAGCAGTGGACTGGACAGGTTCGGGACTAAAGTTAACTAGTACTGTTCTACTAAACAGAACACTTCCTGTGTCATAACACAGAAAGTTAGAGAAAGTTCCTCCTAGTGAGCACAGTGGTTCTTCTATCTGTAACTTGTTGCACCTGAGATGTTAGATTGTACATCAGCATACTATACTGTACTGTACAGTACCGTGCCTCCCCAGAAAACATGCTTTTTTTTGTACCTGGCACATTTAGGTACAATGCATGAATTTATGTCTGGGCTAAAGAACAAAAGTTAAAGAGGACTGAAATTACTCAAAACTATCACTAGACATTGCACTGGTCCTTTGCTTGAAGGGCATATATATCCTAAAGTATAGTTGATGAACCAAAGAAGTGAAGCTTAAGCAAAATTCTCCATTACATACACTTCAATATTATACATGACCATAATATACATATACTATGTCATGTGTGTGTTTATATATATATATATATATATGAGTATTTATATATATCATGTATCTGTTTTCTGAGGAGTATGAATCTCACTCATTTGAAAGGTGAAGTAAGAGGGTAGAAAGAAGATTCCTTAATTTTTTTCCATAGAATGCATTAAACAAAAGATAAAACCAGTATACTTATCACAGAGAATTTCTGAATGAAGTCATTTTATGTCTTAATTTCTGAACCAATGGAAAATACTGGAGAGCTGAATCACTCTCTTTTTTTATTATTACTATTTGAGTTTGTGAGAGATTTATTTTTCCCCTCGCTGATTCACATATTGACCTCTAACTTCAGAAGAAGCTGGACAAGGTATATCCTCATGGTCTGACATCACCTTGGTTTATCTTGGTGTCCACTCACATCAGGGAACCAAAGAGAGGTTAAGAAATTCTGCCCTCAATCAAAAGGGAGGTGAGGTCCTCTCCACTACAGAAAGCAGAGGCAAATCTATTTAAATACAAGCAAAATGCAATTACACATCTGGTAATCAATGTTGGTGCAGGTGTTGCTGGAATAAGATTCAGGCAGATTAATTATTTACACAGATTATGTCTATGATTTTCAATGGACTTAAGGGAGCCTTCCTGGCAAGGATTGGAGGAGGATTGTTTGTGATTAACTTAAAAGCAAGGATAAAGCAATGCCCTTATTAAGTAAATACTGCAGTCTGAATCAACATTTACTAACTGCTTGGTAAAGTCTTGCATGCTGATTTGCTTCAGCAGGCAGGCTGGAGTGGAGGCAGAAAGAGTATGGGGGCAGAAAGGGGCAAGAGAGGAACATCTCAGCTGAGTATGCTCAAATTATTTATTTCTTGTTTTGTACACTTTAAGAATGACCGTCTCTCAGTGAGAGAATGAGAATGAATTAGAATTCTCTAAACACTGAGATTCTGTTACCATAATGTGCTTATAGGCATTACAGTGGAAATGAGTATCTGGAGGCAGATTGAATGACTTGACCTAATGCCCTTATCTCTCAGTCCTCCAACTCCAATCTAATGAACATATACTCATAATTATTTCTCAAATAGTTTTTATCTAATTTTAAAGTGTATAATTTATAGCACTTGTAGAAAAATGCTCGAAGTTTTATTAAAATATTCAGCATTAGGAGAACTTTGAGCAGAATATATTTCCTTACTGTTCTACAAAGTCATACATATTTATAATATTAAAAACTCTTCAGTTGCTTTAATAATAGCATTCAGTTTTATAGATTTGAATACAAATGTTAATATATCTGATGCATGCACTAGGATGCTGTGCACAGGATAGCATAAGTTTTATACTTCCTAATTTTGTATATGTTTTGCTGATTCTCATTTAATTAAGATTTGTTTTGTGATTTAAAAAAACCTACATTATAAGCAAGAAATAAAAAACACTAATATTTCCTCATAGCTCTGTTGGGCCTCAACCTGGTAGGGTTCAGCATTTACAATGGAATAATAGAATCCTTTAGGTTGGAAAAGACCTTTAAGATTATTGAGTCCAACCATTAACCTAACACTACCAGGCCCACCACTAAACCATGTCCCTAAGCACCACATCTATTCATCTTATATCTCCAGGGGTGGTCACTCAACCACTTCCCTGGGCAGCCTGTTCCAATGCTTGATAACCCTTTCAGTGAAGACGTTTTCCCTAACAGCTAATCTAAACCTTCCCTGGCACAACTTGAAGTCATTTCCTTTCATCCTATTACTTGTTACTGGGGGAAAAAGAGGCCAATACACATCTCACTACAATCTCCTTTCAGGTAGCTGTAGAGAGTGATAAGGTCTCCCTTCAGCCTCTTTTTCTCCAGACTAAACAATTCCAGTTCTTTCAGCCACTCCTCATAAGAATTATGCTCTAGACCCTTCACCCACTTTGTTGCTGCATTTAATTGTTATTAAATGATGCAAGTCTGACTGCTGACAGCTGAAGATGCTCTGCAGCTTGAAGGATCAGACCTTTGGGCTGTAAACTGATTCTACTCAGCACAAAGGTGGGACAGTGGCAGTGGATGTGAGCAGAGAATATGAATGTTCTCATCTACCATAGCTGCTCCTGCCCATGGCAGGGAGGTTGGAACTAGACAGTCTTTAAAGATCCATTCCAACCCAAAATATTCTATGATTCTGTGAATCAACTTGACGTAGTAACTAAGAGGAACTACAGCTTTCAAAATGCTCTCTGATTTTTGTATCCTTTCCCCATATGCTACGCAGAAACAGAAAAAATCAAGGCTGCTTTTGAGTAGGAAATTCTAAAATAGCTGAAAAAAAAATAGAATAACAAAAGAGTGGTGTCAAGTTAAGCATCTAGGAGTACCTTTTCCTTGTTCTTCTTAGCTCATCAACTATGTCAGCCCAAGATGGTACAGGGATGTACCTCCTGAAATTCAAGGGCTGGGAAAAGTGATTACAGAAATTGAATTGTACTGTGTCTGGGGAGAGTGGTTACGATGAAGTTGCATTTGGAAAATATCACAGCTGTGCATCACTCACCAGAAGGTTCAGATCTGATGTTATCAATGAAATAAACCAAAAAATATTGGTGCTTTTTTGTGGGTGCAATTCTACCATTGCTCGTAATTGCAACGATGGAGAAGGTTCTATTTCCTTATCTTCCCTGATATGCTCCAGTCAAATGAGACCAGATGTCTAAAACCCATTAAGTACATGCATAAAGTGTTTGGACAAGCAGTAACAGCCTTGGCCTTGCACATTCTTCTCACATTTTTCCTCCAGCTTCCAAGTTTTCACTGAGATCTCTTGTTCACTGTGTGCCTATTGGTATGTGTGAACATGTGTTTGTGTCTGTACCTAGGCAGATGGCTTTAACATGTCTCTGGGTGTAGTGGACAAACGGTAAGTGAGAAGAAGGGATGTTGAAAGTAGAATCTTTCAAGACAGAAAATTAACTACAGTTTGTGTAAGGTTATTTTTACTAGAAAGTTAAATACTTGTAGAACATCCTGGTTTGTTTAGTTTGGTTTGGTTTGTTTTTTCTGAATGTGAGTCTATGATCTTTAATAATGTACAATGACTATAAAACAGATTGTGAAGTGCCTAGTACGAAATCAGAAAGTGAGAAGCACTGGGGAGAACAATCATTAAGGAAAATAGAGAGTGTTAGAAGAAAAACATGTGCAAAACCAAGCGCTGTTTAGTACAGCTGCACAGCAGGAGCAAAAAATCTACCATAAACTGCTGAATAAGGAGCTTCACAAAAGGATTAAGGCAAACAAATCAGCTTAACACAAATATAAAATATTAGAGTAGAATGGTGAAAACATAAACATCAAATGAGGGTTTACATAAGTACACGTCCATCCCTCATCTATCTGTTTATGCAGACATGAACAGGGCACAATATTTTTTTTTTTTAAATTCAGGAAAATTTGCAAATTTAAAAATGTAATTAACTGAAAAAGATGGGTCAGCAGGGAACCCTATCACTTTTTAGTACAGTCATGCTGTCTACACTTGTAATTTGGCAGCAGAAGTGAAGTGGTCAATCAGGGCTTGCCCATGCTCACAGGAAAACAAGAGAGTGCTCAGATTCACAGATAATGTTACAAAACGAATGCAAGAGGCTGCAGTTCAAGTTTTTCTTTTTTTTTTTTTTTTTTCCTCCAGTTCCAATAGGTATGAAACCACAGAGCCATTTTACACAGCATACGGACTGTATGAAATGCTGTTCCTTTTGTTGTGAAATGTCAATTCAATAAAATGAGGATTTTCTTAATAGAGGAAAATCACCTTAGAATAATTTTCAGCTCTTAGCATTAGAAAAAATTTTAGCAATAGTTGAAAAATTAATTTCAGCTTTTCTTAAATAAAAAATGAGGATTTTATATCTTAACAATGCATTAATCTTAAATTACTGTATTTCAAATATTCAAAGTAAAACTAATAAAAATCTAAAGTGATCAAAAAGAAATAAAAATAACAGAATGAAAGAAAACTGTTTTCTTTCCACATCCTATACTTCCACAGCTTTATTTTTGTTTGTTTGTTTTTACTGAAACTGTGTTAATAATAACACATCTTCTGAATTTAGGATAGAAAGTTTTTAGGATGAAAAGTTTGGGGGCTTTTCTAGATTCATATTTTTTCACAGACAAAAAAATGATGTTTGCACATCTCTAATCTCCACCCACAGCTGTACAGAGAGCAGCTGTTATTCTAGGTAGTAGTGTTAGTGAAAGAGTCACAGAGGGGAAAACTGATACAGACACAATAACATATACATTTATGATGCAAGATAATAATAAAAATCTTGTTATTAAAAAAACTGGTGAGATTTTTTTGTATTGATGATTAATTTAATAAAAAATGTACTCACTGAAAAAATCAAAGTTTGCAAGATGGGAACATAAGGCAGATTTTTTTTCAGGGCAGGGAAGTGTATTTTGCTCCTTTTTTACAGGAGCAAAAAGGGTTGCTCCTTTTTTATAGAAACAGAAGCTTCACAAAAAACACAGCTCTCAAGAAGAAGTGCAGTGTTATAGAAAAGTAAAAAGTTTAGCGATAGGTCAATGAAATAGGACAAACCATGAGAATCCATTTTGAAATGGGAAAAGATAAAACAAAATATCATGTCACCTTCGCTTTGAAATCTTCAGAATTTTTAATCTTAACAAAAATAATTCAATATCTTGTAACCTAAAAATGGAACAAAAATAAATGTCAAGTACCAGATTTTATACCTGACTGAAAGTTATATAAGGAATGTGCATGTTGAGTATTGACCTCTAGTATCTTTTATATTTAGGAAAAAATAATAGTTTCGTGTTTGAGAGCTTTACCTCAGGTACCCTCAGGTCTATAAAGGGTGATGATATCATCAGAGTCAATATTATACAATTAATTATCAAATCAGAACAAGTCCAAGATAATGCAACACTCATCATAAAGGTTTTTCACATCACAATGTTCAAGGAAACAGTAACTGTAGATAAAAGCATCATAAGTCAGAGTTTCGTATCTTTAAAATGCAGTACTAACTTTAAGTATTGTAACAAGATCGAAGACAGTATTGGCAGAGATTCCTGACAATGGTCTTTACCTAGGAAAGAAAACAATATAAGTCTTAAAGCTAGCTAAGTGTAGTATCAATGTTCAATGTCTGATTTTAAAGAATCATGAAAACTTTGGCTTTGTGTAGAACCTTCAGGTCTGAAGATTTATCTCAAAACAACTTATGAAGTAATGATGAATCAAAACAAATATAATGCAGAAGTTATTTGAGCAAATGAAGTCTTAGTGGGAGCAGGAGAAATATACAAAGAGATAGACTTATGCAACTCTAAGTAGTCCGTCAAACTAGCCTATTAATCCATATTTGTGTTGAGTCCTTAACTTACTGATTCTTTTCCCCCACAATGCTCATCATTTTGACATCTGGATGCAGCACAAAAATATGTAGTTGTACAAGACAGAGGACTCCTCAGAAAAAGGTAGAGCACTAAATTACTACTGCTACTGCAGAAAGACATAGCACCTGCCATAACAAAATCTTTATACTGTCATGATAATATTAAAACAGATGAAATCAAGTACCTGCATTTCTGACAGATAACTAAAGCCGTATAAGTAGAGAACAAGTGTCACAAATGAAGGCTGTCTACTGAAAGTGTCCTCTTGTCATGATTGCATTAAAAATAACCAAGCCAGGAGATTCCTTTTATGCTGAGCTGTTTGGATGTTTTACTTTGCTGAACTGATGTAAACAAGAGTCCATCTCCTATTCTGGCATTTTAGGGTTTTTCCAGTAAAGGTAAAAAATAAGAGGCATTTTTATTGGTTGGTGAAAGAAGTTTAAAATATCTGAAATCAGATACACAGAGAACACAGGTCTTAGCAGAATGAGGCCCTAATTAGGCCCATGTAAGATCCTGAAGAAAGAGAACTGGGTTGTCACCAAGGCACTGTTTGAGATAATAATTTACTCAAAAACAGAGATAATGGATTTATGTTAAAGAAAGGATTAATCTATAAGCGGTTCAGACAGAATTTCTTTATGCAGAGAGTTACTGAATAATGGAACAAATTGTCAAAGGCAGTGATAGAAGCAAGTGTGAATTATTCTGACACATTTCTGGAGAAGAGAATTGGAGAGTACAGTTGCGAGCTAGATTTCAAAGATGATAAATGGTGATATATGAATTGATTTAATTTCAAGCTGGAGAGGCTAAGGGTGGGAGGAACTGCATTAAAAAGTCCCAAGGTTAGTTATGGGAGATCTTAATGGACCATATGTTCCTCCTGGTTCTTTTGTGCTATTATGAGGCAAAGTTTTATATAACTGATTATGAAATGGACTGGCTAGGAAGAGGGGAACCAGCCATTTATTGATAAAGACATGAAAGATTAAAGGATCACAAAACATTCAGTTGCTTTGTTTTGTACAGACTCTTTCTGCTGAAATAGATTTGTAGGTATGATCTGAGAATGCCAAGGATATAAACAGAGAAAATAGTGCATTAAAAAAACTCCAAATCTACATAGGTAAAGCACTAAGTAATTCTTTCAAATCTAATATAGGTAGCCCTGTTGTCATACTGTCACTTCTGTTGAAGCCATTACCACCATCATTAAGTAGTTTGCAGGTGTTCTTAACATTATGAGAGGTTTTACACAAAATGGCCTAGAATGTTTCAGTTCAAAAAAGAACACATTAATATTTAAAGCTAGAACAGAAGCACTATGTTTTAATCACTTTCATACACAGACTGATGAAGGAGCAGAAAATGAGACGTTAATTTGGCTCCTTTCCTCTGAAAGCCTAAAAGTCCACTAACAATAATGAAAAGTTTAGCTGGAAGAAAATAAAACCTGAACACTTTGATTAGAAGTAAATGAAAATTTGATATGCACCTCATGAAAAGTAACTATCTTCTCTCCCAGTTCCCAATTCAAAATAATGTGTACTAGCAAAGTATGCATTCATATTCTGCTAAATCTGAAACTGCACATTAAAGACTATGTGTGATACATGTATCATGTATAGCCATGGAAGAAAATTCTTGTTCATCTATTGTTATTTCTTCTTAAAATAGTTATGATGGTGTTGATTCTTTCCTTAAGTTATTTTTAGCATATATCTCCCATCACTGGAAGAAGGTATATTAGTACAGACATATCACTGCTACAACTTCTCTGAAACTAAATATGACTGTGTCCCAGAGCGTTACCCAAAATCTAATGAGAGAACACATGACTGTGCAGTTCTTGCCTGAATCATTCTTCTGTAGAATTTATATAAAATCCAGGGTGTTTGAATTTCTCACAAGGAAATTAAAATTATGATTTTGTCAAGGGTTCTGTGTATTTGCTTGTTCTCATATCAGGTGCACTGCAATGTCATGAAATGCTTTTATGTAGGCAAACCAAATTTGTAACCAGTCTGTACTAATTAAGAAACAAAACTGTTTGTTAAATTTAGCAATATTAGTTTGATGGAAACTAGAAAATTATCCAACCCTTCAAATTACTATGGGAGACCCCTTGGCTTAATCACAAGGGATGTGGAACAAAGTTTCTATAAAAATGAACCAGTGGACCTCAGACTAGAAAAGCAGCAGATCACTCAAGCATCTGCTTGAGCTGTTTCAAGAGTCATCTTCTATGATACAGATAGGAAGGATGGGATTCAGGTCTCCTGCATGGTTTTGTGAGCCCTGGAGAAGTCTCATTAGATCTGAGGCAGATCTAGTGAGGCAGACTGACAAGGCAGGGCAACTAAAGAGGACAGTGATCATTAAATATTATTCTAAAGATATTTTTTGGTATTTCATATAAATTTACTCCACTAATGAAAATACATGCTTTTTAGTGGAATATAATCAACTAAATCACTTGATAGAAGACAAATAAAATTAGATATTGAGGGAAAGCATCTTGATTAAATGACACCAACACCTCTCAATTATATTTGTGTTCTTTCTTCACAAGAATTAAATACATGGAATACCTTCTACTTTTTTCCTCTCCATTTGTTTACAAAACAAATAAAGCCATCTATTAATTGCTCTTCTAACCACAATCATTCCTAAGGAGACTCCCAGGTGAGTAGAGTCAACCGTAGAATGTCCCTAAGATCTAGCCTGGTGACATCCACACCAAGGACGAGAGGAAGAAAAACAGGATGGGTCTGTCCTTCCCCAAGCCCCTTCATACAGATTTTTGCTTTCTTTATGGGATATATTTCCATATCCCAGTGAAACCCATTATGTAGTCATTACTTATCATATCAAACATCCCTTTTTAATTTCTACTTCAATAGATTCTTCCTTTTTTTTTTTTTTTTTTGTTCTACACCCTCCACCCCTCCCCTCTGTTTTTATAAAGTTACACAACCTTTAGGGAAAAAGGAAGTTGTTTACAATTGGTAATTATGGTACTAAAAAAGAAATCAAACCAAAAATTCACTGCAGACTGTTTGATCCAGTATATTGTTAGTAATATAATTAATAGCTGAAAGCATTTGAAACAACACTCCTCAACATAGTCATTAGACATCCAGAAAAATATGAACACCCAGCTTTTCAAGTTTTAATGTATCGATATCTGGTTTCTATCTTAGTATTTGAAGAGCTAATTTGGTGGTTAATTTTGTCTGCTCTTATAAAGGAAGATGGAAATCATCACCACTTTGTATATATATTTGTTTAAAGGCACTTGATGAGAAACATGTTGAGTTTCACTGAAGACTCTTGTTTTGCAAACTCCATCTTCAGATCTTAAGAGGACCTTCCAAATACAAATGGAACAAAACATGCAGACTGGGATCACCCACTGAGTGATTAGCTACTTACCTAAATAGGGTTTAAACTGCTTGGCAGCAGCAACATTTTTATGTGTTTCTCTGGCTGGTGCAAACCGGTGGATGTCTGTGGATTCGTGCAGCACAATGTCAAATTATGGGGGTTTGGACCCCGGCAGAATACTTTTCTTCACTGTTTCTTTGCAAGTCTTCCCTTTGTTGGTTTCTAGTTTCTGTTGTACCTGAAAAAAAATAATAATAAAAAAAAAATAGTACCGTAGGGCTTGCTACAGCTTATCATTTTATCATTGCTGATCCATACACAGTCTGATATTTTTATTATTTTTGTTGTTGTCATTTATTTTATTTTATTTTGTTTTGAATTAAGACTATATATGGGTGAGTCCATCTTAACAAGTCCAAATTCTTCAGAGGGATTTTTTCTGTTCTTTTAATTTCCTCCTTCTGCTCTTGCTTTGTTTGGTTTATTCACATCACAGTAGTGCCTCTTCATGGAAGAGCATCTCAATGCACACAAGAAAAGTGTCTCAGTGCATGAATCATAGAATCGCCTGGTTGGAAAAGACCTTTGAGATCACCGAGTCCAACCATACCTGTCCACTACTAAACCATATCTCTGAGCATCCCATCTATCCATCTTTTAAATACCTCCAGGGCTGATACCTCCCTAGGCAGCCCATTTCAGTGCCTGATAACCCTTTCAGTGAAGACATTTTTCCTGACATCCAATCTGTACCTCCCTTGGCATAGCTTAAGGCCATTGCTTCTTGTTCTGTCACTAGTTACCTGGGAGGAAAGACACACACCCACCTCACTACAACCTCCTTTCAGGTAGGTCCTGTAGAGAGTCTGTAGACAGATAAGGTCTCCCCTCAGCCTCCTCTTTTCTAGACTAAACAACCCCAGCTCCCTCAGCTGCTCCTCATAAGGCTTCTTCTCTTTGAAATACAAGTAGCTTAAGTTTGTACTTGTTATGTTTGTGAAGGCATAATGTTTCCAAAAGTATACTGGGGAGGCTGGGAAATGTCTGCTATTTTCCAGGTCCAGTGCAATACTGGAGAACTGAAGCAGGAGAAGGGTTTGGCACAGTGTTGAAGGCACAGAATCACAGAAACAGAATCACAGAATGTTAGGGATTGGAAAGGACCTCAAAAGATCATCTAGTCCAATCCCCCTGCCAGAGCAGGAACCTAAATGAGATCACACAGGAAGGTGTCCAGGTGGGTTTTGAATGTCTCCAGAGAAGGAGACTCCACAATCTCCCTGGGCAGCCTGTTCCAGTGCCCTGTCACCCTAACTGTAAAGAAGTTTCTTCTCAGAAGCCTAGCTAAATCCTTTAAACATGGCATGAGATCTAGAGCAGGTTTCCCAGTCCAGATATCATTGCTTCACACTCAAAGTAGAGAATTACAAAGCATTTTTCCCTTCTCTGTTACAGATTCTCTGTAACACCCATGTCTAATCATGTTTTCAATGCAACAGATGTTCATCAGTGTTGATCCACCGCTGCAAGAAGACCATAGGCATAACATGGTATCTTTGTGCCTGGTGTTACTTGCAGGCAGCACCACAGATGAGCAGTTTGATTTGGGATACGCTATCCAGGTGCACCCTGCACACATGACAGGTCTGTCCTGTTGCTGGAATTACATGTCCTTTCAGGATTGCCTCCATGACAGAATTCAGCACAGCATTTATCAGGAATTTTCACATCTTGGAAGTTTGAATTATAAAAAGAGAGAAGGGGATGGAAACTAGAAAAAATGAAAATGCTCTAAAATTTTATTTCTCCAGTTTTGAAATATATTCTGCCAGCTTCTTTAGCAGCACTCTTGATAACAGTGTTTTGATACAAAAATCTGTATTATGAGTGGAGTTGTAGGGCTTTTGTTTAATTTACAGATTAGAGATCCTAGGGATCGTAGTCTAAATGATCATCATAAGTTTCTTACTCATTTCCACTTCAGTTCATCTCAAAATTGCCCTTATATTAGGAGGATTAGAAAAGTGACATTATTTAGGCAGGGTTTCTGTTAGTTAAGTATATGAATGTACAGTGATTTGGGAATTTCACCTTCTATAAATCAGCTAAGCTTTAAACATCCCCTAAACTCAGCTTAACTAGGAGGCTTTGCATATGTCTCTTGCCTTTCTCAGAATGCTTTTTTCAGAGCATCACAAATAAAGATGCTGTAAAAGTTCAAACTACTGTTAGAATTCATTTGCAAGACCACTATACCTCCAATATAAGTACACTAACGATCATCTTGTGTGTGTAAGTAATAATGATTCAAGTGTTCCACTGGGATTTTATACAAGCATGTGGCTGAACAACCTTCTACTCATGCAGCAAACTGATGAGAAGTGCTGCTGTTTGTTACTATATATAAGCAGATATTGTTATACAACAAAGGCAGGAGTTGGGTTACCTTCTTTCTCCACCATCATCCCACAAGAAAGCAGGAAAACAGCGAGTGCCTTCTAGCTCTCCTGTCTGTTAAATGGAAAAGCTGGGATCTAAACACCCTGATGCCTCAGTAAGACACTAAGAGGGGTCTAAACCAATTAGCAGAAACCTCCAGCTGGTGCCTTTACTAATTCTAGTCCAGACCCTGGTTGTCTATACTGGAAGAAACAGAGAAAATCCCACAAGCCTGTTACATGCCTTCTGCAGGAGTCAGCCATAACTAGTGTTATGCTGAATCCTGTGTACATTTTGATAAGCTATTGCAATAGGTAAGAGACCATGCTGACCATTGAGGCTGGAATATACATTTCTTGTCCTTCGCCCTGCATGGGACCAGGGTGTCAATAGGGGAAGACTTTTTTTTCCCACTGTTTCTGCTTCTAACTCTACAAGTGGCTTTAATAACAACCTGAGTAAACATGACTGCTAGCTCTTCCTAGAGCTATGATCTATACCTGGCATGCAACTCCAGCTGATTGGGGAAATTATTAATAAGGTAATGAAGAAAGAGTTTCCTTGTCTTCTTTTTAAAGATGTTTTTAATAGAGTGAGTAAACTTAGGATACCATTTGGCTCACAGAACAACTGAGAACTACAAAATGCATCAAAAAGACTCTATTTCCCATTTCATTCCCATTAATTTAATGACTGTGTGTTATTCTTTCAGAAATGGACCAAGGCACAGGTACTTCTGCTGTTGTAACTAGGTGCTCTGTAGTGGGTGCTATCCTTTCCCCATGGAGTTGAGCTGGCTGAAAAATAATATCTGAATGAAAGTGAAAATTACCATAGCACCCAAGACTTAAAGAAACAATTCTGGCCCCTTCATCCTTTTTTTTATTTTGCTTGTTCTCATTTATAGCTTATGCATTATTCATAATGACCTTTCAACCAGAAAGCTACTGCTACCAAACTTGTAAATAAAACGCGGACTATATGCAGTGAGAAACATTTTGGACCCATGATTTTAGCCCAAGAGATTTTCAAGTGACTTTACTATGGTCAATATAAAACTGCTCTGCCAAAGTAGTTTCCTGCATGAGGACTACAGATTAGCCTTGCAAATCACTGTCTACCTATCACTGCCATTGCATCAGTCACAACTGTACTATCCTAAGAACCCTGCAAATTTTCTATATAAGTAACAGTTCTTCAAACTGACTCCATTCCTTTTCCCAGCACAAGTTTCCTCTCTGTTTTTGACTTGCATTCTCTCACCTCTTTGAGGCCAGTGAGTCAGTTCCCTCCTTTGTTACCTAAACTCCATTACAACCTATGAAATCTTCTGTAAAAACCAACTAGGGGAGGACGGAGGAAGCAGGAGGACAGAAAAATATGCAAATAGTAAGGAAATAGTAGGAAGTATGTTTGGTTCCTGTAGTTTCTATGAGAAAATTGTAGCTCCTGGGAGTCTTTGCTTTAGCTATCAATGTATTAGATGTACCTATTATTTGGTTCTGTAATCAGAAATACAGTGCTGTATGTCTGAAGAAGTTCTTGCAGAACTTTGTGTACTTATCTGGACATTATTTACCATTTAATTAAAATGTGCCATTAACATACCTCAAGTAGAGTGTATTATAAGATCTTGATCTTCTAAACAGATGTATACGGTTCAGAACATTTTCCATAAACAGAATGCTTTCTTTTTCGTTAGATTTTAATTATAAGAATTGCGCAGATCTAAATCTAAACTGCATGAAGAATTACATTAGGTCTTTAGTTTTCTAATTTCTTAAAATCTTTGTTGCCAAAAACATTTTAAGAACTTTGTGATGAGAAGGATCCCAGACCTTCAACCATACATGATGTTTTTGAATCTACTGGCTTTGAACAGGAATACAATCTCCAAAAACATTTCTTTAAGCTTTCATTAAGGTACATCCACAAACAAATGGCTACCATCTTACCCACAATCAGATCTGTTTTTCAGATGCTTCATATTTTACCCAGGTCCAATATGCATTTTAGACAGGAAAGAACAGAACATGTAAAGTAAATATATTACCCTACAGAGAGGTTAATAATTGATGAAAAGGAGTGCAGAGTATAGCTCCTCTGTGTCTTAAAAATGCCTAAGATCCTAAAGTGACTGATTTCATTAGATAAATTAAACTAAATGTCATGTTTCCAAGAAGAAATAGTAGGAATGTGAAATGCACAGGAAAAATATTACACAGTAATAACCAGGGAAAGAAAGATTCTCAGAAGATATGGCTAGATTTCAGGAGGTGTGTATGTGGTGGGTTGACCCTGGCTGGAT
>NW_010339700.1:0-255 GCF_000700745.2 Antrostomus carolinensis | reverse complement strand
CATCCCATCCCCTGTCCCCATGCTTGGGACAGCTCCTGGAGATGCCAAGACACTGTCTGGGGAGGTTCTTGGTCCTGCTTTGTCTCCCAGGGGATGGGAAACCCACCTGCCCCCACCACACATCCCATCCCCTGTCCCCATGCTTGGGACAGCTCCTGGAGATGCCAAGACACTGTCTGGGGAGGTTCTTGGTCCTGCTTTGTCTCCCAGGGGATGGGAAACCCACCTGCCCCCACCACAGCAGTCGGACAGGTC
>NW_010339699.1:8398-13047 GCF_000700745.2 Antrostomus carolinensis | reverse complement strand
AAAAAGCCCCCAGCGACCGGGCGCCCGGCGCGGGGCTGCTCCGGGAGTTACCCCCCCGCCTTTCCCCAGCCAGCGTATCCCCGCGCGGCCTCTGTCGATCCATCTGAAACAACCCCCAATTGCAGTTATATTCCTTTAATTCCTGGTTTCCGTAAGCTCCAGTCGCGACAGGGCGGCTGGGATCAGAGCTTGTGTCTCTCCGAGAGCCGGTATTTCAGCTGTTTGCCGACGTACGCAGCAAAGCCGGGTGGGTTTCAGCCCCCTTCTGCCTAGAAGGTATTCTTCATAGTGCTGACTGCCCAATACTTCGGTCCGGGTTTTTATCAGGTACAAACTGGCATCACGTAGAGCTGGAATAATTTATACTGAGTGTTAATTAAAAAATAAATAAATAATAATTCCGTCTGGTGTGATTTTGCAGGCCTTGGTGCATTCTGCAGTGAGGTAAGCAGCATTCGGGATGGTGGAAAACAGGGGGATGTGCTAACGTCTGAAATTCGTTGGGAAAAATGAAAGGAGGTTGTTGGATGTGTGTTTAAAAAAAGGTTTGCCAGGAAAACCAAACACCTCTGGCTGACAGTCAAAACTGCAGTGTCAGCACAATGGCTTTGATGCAAACACTGAGGATGTCATCCCCACGCCCCCCAGCAGCGCAGCGCAGCGCAGCGCAGCGCGGGGTGGGACAGTAATGAGTGCTTCAGGGAGGAAATCATTAACTGTTGAGCTGTCTTGGAGCGAGAAGGGGAAAATGAGGTTGCAAATACTGTGGCTAGGCCTTATTAATGAGATAGCTGTCTTGGCCAAGGAGTTTCTGATCTCTTTGCAATTACTCCTGTTTCACCTGGATCTGCTGGGTCGGGGTTTTTTTGTTTGGGTGGGGTTTTTTTTGGTTGGTTTTTTTTTTTTTTTAAATAAACATGTCTAGTCTGCACATGTTTGGCAGGGGGGCCAGAAACAAGTTCTTCCCTGTCACCTGAGAAGAGCAGCATTTTTCTCCAAGCAGCATCTACCGTCTCAGCGAGGAGCTCTGCTGCCAACACAGCAGGCACTGCTCTATCAGGACACCTCAACCCAAATCCTCAGCATTTCTTGTTCTTCTCGTCCTACTTCAGGGAGCCTGACAAAGGCTCCTTTCTCCTGCACCACAGTCACGGCTGCGCTAATCTCGGCACGGCACAGTTTTGCTGGCACACGTGCCTCATCCCTTGCTGTTCTGTCCTGGCCTCACACAGGTCTGGCAGTGCAAGGTTTGACCTTTAGCTGGAGTGCAGGTTTTGCGGGTAACTGTAGCTACTTTTTCAGAAGAGAGAATAGTTCCTGACCCTGTCCCTCTTCTCATAGCAGGGGAAGAAATAGCCTTGGTATCACACGAGGGGGTAGAAGTTAGACTACTTAGTTGATATTGGCAAGGTGATCACTCTGGATGCTTTTGTATATAAGAACTGTAAGGTTAAATAGGGGCTGGGGTTCAGGGGTATAGTAGGCTGAATACCTGGGAGAACATGGGAGATGGAGAGAAGTGGATGTGGACAGAGTCATACTATGCTTCCGTTTCCAGCCCATCCTTGAGCTATTTTCAGGTTTCCACTCGCCTTGCCCCATCAGGGGCTGTTAGGTGCCCAATATGAAGCAGATGTATCTTCCTTCAGTCTAATCCACAGCCCCCAAAAACCATCTATGTGAGCAGTGGGTCTGTGAGGCCTCTCTTCCTACTGGCTTGTATCTTACTACTGGGTCTTTGGTGTCTCCTAAAGTGCAGGCACCAGGCAAGCTCTTCTAGGGTGGGGACGTGCAGAATTTCTCTCTCCTGTATCAGCTCAGTAAGGACGACAGGATCCCTCTTCTCTACGCATCTATGTATTTTTGGTGAAACTTGCAGGTACTTTGGTACTACTCTGGGGAAACAGAATTGAAACGTGTGGAGAGAAAGCTGGTGATCACACAGTCAGATGAGCTTCATTGCCTTAAGATACCAGGCTACAAACACCACCAGAGCCAAGTCTGACTGGCAATTTCTCAGCTTCCACCAGTAACATCACAGGGTGTGGGAAATGATTTCCAGTCTCATTCTCTGCAGGTAACCTGCTCTGTGTGCCTGGGCCTTTGAGTACATGATGGATGTTGCTCTGTTACTACGTAGGATTTCTACCTGGAGAAATTCCATATTTCATAAGCACCATCTCCAATGTAAAATATATAAACCAAAGCCAAACTTTGCCCTGTAAAACATGGGTGTTGTCTGAACTCAGCTATTGATAGTGCCCAAAATTACACTGTGTTTAACGCTGCAGCTAAGGTATCTTGATGTTGGAGAGTGTGTGGACAGCCTTATTTTGCTGAATGGTCTTTTTTTGTCCCACAATGAATATCCACAAATCCGCAACTCCTGTACACACCTTTTCATACACAACCATAGAGTCTCTAGAGTCTCTCTCAGCAGTATGGGGGCTTTTCTGGCATTCTGGAACATGGTTCTCAGTTGCTGGGTTTTTTTGAAGCTTCAGCTGCTGGAATCCAAGGCTTGAACAGTGGTCTTTCTGTCACTCAGAGAAAATCCCAGAAGTTTCTTTTTCTCATGATTGTAACAACTAGAAAATACTATTTGAAGTTACCTGAAGGCTCAAAAACTGGGAGGAAAATAAAAGGAACACACAAATTATTTTGTTTAAGATCTCCTCTGCCCCCACATCCCCATGGCTGTTGGGGAAAACAGGATCAGGGATGTTGGA
This sequence comes from Antrostomus carolinensis, assembly GCF_000700745.2. Taxonomy (NCBI): domain Eukaryota; kingdom Metazoa; phylum Chordata; class Aves; order Caprimulgiformes; family Caprimulgidae; genus Antrostomus; species Antrostomus carolinensis. The sequence continues at coordinate 10,318 of NW_010339699.1, read as the reverse complement.
GGAGGTGAGTGGTAATTTGCATCCAGAGTGTCTTGGCCCTCCTTTGATTGACTCTAAAGGAATTATGTATCTTCTCACGTACAAAGTCCTCCACGCTCCTGCCTTTGCTTCCGTCTCTGCAGGCATCTCCAGCACCCCTACTCCCACTCTCTATTTGATCAAAGCTTCTCCTTCTCTCCTTTTATCATTTTTGCATGCTTTGACTCTCTGCTTTCTCTGCTGCAGCGCGTGCCCAGAGCCACCTTCAAATGTACTTTAAGTTCCCTGTGCCTTTTCCATCAAGAGCCTTTAGTGAGTATGTGGGAGAGCCATGTTCTGACACCCATCTCCTCTGTTCGGTTTATATTGTGTAACACGTGCAGCCGGGCACACGGCTAACACTCGTGTACCACAGATCAGGCCGGGCAGGACAGGTATTTAGGATATTTAATGTACAAATGTTAAACGAACGCCTGGGGAAGAAGAGGACACGCTCATACCACATGTCCCCAGCACTCTTCTGGCCTCCAGCTGTTTCCAGCTCAGGGTCCTCCTGGGCTGGATGTGCAGAGCTGTCCCCCAGGAGAGGATAGGCCATTTCAGGAGAAACTCGGAGTGGAGACTGAGAGCTGGCTGGGTTTTTCCTCCCCTTCTTTTGCAAGGTTTTGACGGGTAGACTGGGGAGGTGAGCCTTGTGGTGTCGGTAGGGGGTGAATGGGGCTCCTGCGTTGTCATGGAAAACTGCCTGAAAAGCCACAAGCAGGGTGTGGTGGGCAATGGCAGAACCACCGGCACTTGGGGTTTCAGTGCTTCTTGCTGGTCTTGCCATAGGCTGGTCTCTTCTGTCCTCGGAGCCTTTTTCTGCACTATAGTTCATTGACAGGAGAGGCAGCCAGGGATCAACACCCGGCTACCTGGATGGGTGGATGGATGGATGGATGGATGGATGGATGGATACAGCCAGGCAGACCAGCCATGACCCTGTTGCCTGGCTCTGCACCATGCCTTGCAGTTCCCACACAACTCGTATGCCAACCCGCAGCCCTGGCAGCTTCAGTGGAGCAGGTTTGGTTGACACCATCACAGTCAGCTACTTAGAATGACTCAAGAAAAAAGTCATCTTTAAGAAACCGAAAGCAACCCACAACTACCCCGTGTCACAAGATGCCCATGACAGCTCTTTGCAGTACTGACGCTGGGCCACGGTTGTTCAGGGTTCTCACAAATTTTATTCCAGGATCACAGGGACCTGTGTGGTAAGATGCTGTGTGGTCCATCCTTCTGCTCCAAAATGAGGTTGATATCACCTAAATTCTCTCCAAAGGATGGCTATCCAGCCTCTTCTTAAAAACCTCCAGTGATGGAGACTCCAGTGCTTCCCCAGGCAATCTACTTGAGTAATTAACTGTCTGTTCTGTTAGAAAGTGTTTCCTAATGTCTCGCATCAATCTTGCTCCTTGTGATTTAAACCCCGTCACTCCTCACTCTGTTCCCCAGCGGATGCAGCAAACGACTGATTCCCGTCCTCATCGCATCGCCCTGTGCCCCCAAGAGAAAGAGTCTCGGGCCAATTTATGGTGCTGCCTCTGCCCACAGGGTTGGCTTTCCTGAGCATGGGCACGCTGGCAAAGGGGAAAACTGGAAAGATCTTTTAGGGTTCGGGGGGCTGGCATAGTGTGTTGCTAGAAATGAGACCCTTAAAAAGCACCTGGGTTTGCAATGGCTGTGAACCCAGAGCAGGGGAGTGGGATGGTGGGGCGGAATTGTGACATGAGTCCCCTCTTGCTCCCCTGCTATGCCGGGGGGGGCGCTGGCTTGGGCAGGTGGGGAGAGTGGCTGTAACAGCACCAGTGGGACTCGGGGTGACAGGGGAGAGGTTTGATCCATTGCAGGGGACTCCTCCTGGTCCAGACTTGGCCTCCTGGCACCATCTCTCCCTCC
>NW_010339699.1:1692-8310 GCF_000700745.2 Antrostomus carolinensis | reverse complement strand
CCGGAGCGATGCAGCCCCCCAGGGCCACACTCAGCCTCTCCAGCCCCCCGTACAGACTTACTCCTTTAAGCCTGGCTCAGAAATGACCAAGCTGATCCCTCCCACCTGCCCGCTCCCCCTGGCCTGGCCCTGACGTCAGGGAAGGCGTGTGGATGCGTGTGTGTGCGAGGCGCACATCATACACACATCAGAAACCGCAGATCCATCAGCAGGCAGCCGGCAGGCAGGCAGCCAGCCGGAGAAAGCCGCCCCAGCGCCGGGCTGCAGGCGAGACCACTGCTCCTCCTCCTCGCAAGGTAGCGGAGGAGCGTTCGGCCCCGCCGAGCACCGATGCTTTGCAGAGCGCATTTCCAGGGAGCCCCTCGCTGCTAAGGAGGTGAGTTACGGGAGGCACAATGGCCATCCAGCTCGCCCAGGCTATTGTAGCCAGAGGTTAAACTTCGTGTACCGCCGCCTTCTTTCAGAACTGATTTTTCCTTTCGACGGCGGAGAGGTGCGAGGGTGAAGCGTGACTTCCCTTCTCCGGTTTGGTTATTCCCCACCAGCCTCAGGAACAATAACTCCTCCGGGGGTGGTGGCAGCAGCGTTGCGTGTCTGCTTTGGCTGGGGGGCAAATAGCCAGGGCTTTGCCACGGAGGGCTGAGATCAGCTGAGATGCAGCTCTCAGATTGCTGGGGCAGGAGGGAGGTGATTTATAAAAAATCTGTCTTATTAAAGTGGACTGATAATGAAAGGGTCTGGAATTGGGGTGTCGTTGGGACTAGCCGCACTATTCATTACTGCAGATAGCAAGTTAGATCCACAAAGGAGGAAGGAAGGACGGACGTGGACGAAGACATTTGCACCAGGTCTTTGAACAGACACTATTCTAATTAAAAAAAACCCCAACATAAGAAAACAAACAAAGCCCAGAAACTTGGTATTTGGGAGTGATGATTATGCATATATGCTTAAAAGGTAAATCAAGCCTCCATGATGGCTTCTCCCTTTGCTTCCCCTTTGCATCTGGCAGCCTGCTTGCTCTCCTCCATGGCCTCCCCGAGAACTGGGCAGCCCTGCACTGACTAAGGGAGCTTTTTATAATCGATCCATAAAGGTGACATTCATATTTTAGCGCTAAGCAGGATGTATCGTAGGCGAGACTATCTCAGCAAAGATCCCTGGAGTTGTGAGCGTGATTGGCTTAGCTGGGGAGGGGATGCTGTCAGTGTCTATTCCCCAAAAACCGCCTGGTTTATTTCTCCTATAGTCATTTGTCTCAGCAAAGGGGTATTTAACATCCAGGAAAGGCAAGGAAATTGCTTTGCTTGGTATTTAACTCTTGATGGCATGATCCTGTAACGAAAAAAAGCTTGGGGGGGCGGCGGGGAAGCTGAGAGGCTTTTATTAGCATCGGACAGAGACAGCATTTATAAAAACCTGCCAGACGCCGAGCCTGTGAACCTCCTCCGAGGAAGGGAGGCTGGAGAAACGTAGCCTGGTGAGCTACGGCTGCGGTGGCCGTGCTTGTGGTACCCCCTCCCGGGAGCCACCCTGGTTCCCCAGCTCCTTCCTGCCCTTTACAATAGCCCCTCGGGAAATGCCGAGTTAGGGTCTCTGCCGGCCACTGCATTGTTGGTGGGTCCCTCAGCACGTGAATGTCCTAAGCAGCTGAAAAACTGAATATTTTTTTTAAGCATCAAGCTCTGGGGACACGCTCCCACGTCTGGAGGGGTGTATCTCTTCTCTGTTTCAGCTCATGTCTAGACAGATTGGGTCTGGGGGGGGCATCAGCGTCCCCGAGGATGGCGGCGGGCCAGAATGTCGCTTTCTCTGCTCCGTGGGGTGAGGAGATGGCTGCCAGCAGCGTGCTGTTGGAGCTGGGGTGTCTTTCTGACATACAGAGATCTTTTTGCTACTGGGGTGGAAGGAACAGGGAGGTAAACCTGACTCCTAAACTGGGGGCACTGGCAATCGTGAGGGATGGAGAAAACGTGATGGTGAGCAGCAGGGAAGAGCATGTGCAGAAGCTCGCTGGAAAAGGCAGCAGAGGGAAAATAACCTCGGCTCCTTGGCTGGGGCCGGGGGAGAGGTGGCACTCGGGAGAACCGAGCCTGGTGGCAGACGGCATCTGAGCTGGGGATTTGCAAAGGGAGGCGGCATGTGAAAGGAAACGGCCCATAAAGGTGACAGTGAGCCAGCCCAAAGGGTCACGTCCAGAGCCTGAGCGCGACGGCTGCCGGCAGAGCGGCCGCCCATCCATCCGTCCGTCCGTCCGTCCGTCCTGGGCAGCGCAGGGATCCCGGCGGATGTGAAGGAGCACAAAGAAGCGCTGCGCAGGAGGGCCGGCTCGCCGAGGGCGATTAAGCCAATTAAATATGTATTCCCCCGCCTGGCTGGGGGATGCGTGAGGGGTTTTTCTTCGCTGCCGCTAATGAACGGGGAGTGGCAGATAGAACCTGGTGCCTCTTCAAAAGGTTCCTTCCCCCCCTTCTGGGGGACCTTGAAAAGGTGTTTAGTTAAACAAGGTCACAGCCAGCACCCAAGTCAATGTGTTTGGCTTTAAAGAGAGGGAGAGAGATGGTGATTTTGTTTGATAAACCGCAGACCTTTCAGTTGCTGGTGATGAATGGGGTACTTGGATCTCGAGATAAAAGCTGATGTGTCTACTGCCTGTCTGCCTTAATTGGCCTGGGCTCCCTGCATGCGCCTGTGAGCGCTTCCGACTATCAGCTCAGCTTGGAAGCCTGCCCTCCTAAAAATATAAAAGCAAAGTTGGCTGCCACTGCCAAAGAAAACCCCATCACCTTGGGGTTTCAGTCTGAGATGGTTTCTTTGGGAAGGGGGAAAGGTGGACAGGGTGAGGGGTGCTTTTTACAAAGAGCATCCTTCCAGGGAGCGCTGAGATCAGTGCCGCTTACACATGTCCTTGGCTCAGAGGACTGTCACCCCAGGGGACCCTCAGAGCAAAGCCACTAAGGGGAGATGGAGAGGAATGAGGTGGTGGTGGTGGGGTTATGCTGGGAAGAATTCTCATGCCCCACGGCAGAGCCGGGCTGCTGCAGCCTCTGCTCACCTCCTCAAGTGACCCGGGTTTTGTCCCTGTACTGTATACGTGTGTGGGGTGGATACGGTGTCGTAGGTGGCATCTGATGGGCCAGGAGAGACCTGGGCTGGGGAGAGATTCTCTTGGCCCTGGCAGAGGTTAGCATAAGCACTGGAGATGGAGGAAGGGGGAAAAAACCTCCTGTCCCCCAGGTGCCCCCTCCTTGTTGCTTGCTGGGTCTGCAGTGTGGAGAAAGGGCTCAGGAGAGGATGGTAGGGTGGAGCAGAGGGAGGGAAGGAGAAGGACAAGGGAATGGAAGAGGCTTTCCCTGCTCTCTGGTTGGGCTGGGAGGGGAGGACACACTGGGGAGGACAGGCTCATGTCTCCCCTCTTCTCTCAGTCTGCTTTTGCTGTGAGTTTAATTTCCTTGGTCCCTTTGTTTGCTGCGGGGATTTAAATGAGATGGGAGGCAGGATACCGCCCCAGAGCCCCCCGTGGTGCCAAAGCTCCTTCCCAGCCTCAGCTTCACCGGCACTGGCAAAGCCGGGCATTCAGCCAGCGGGCCCCACGGCTGACCCACAAATCTGGGGTGCTCAAGCCAGGCACTGGAGCAGGGCACGGGAGGGCAGCCTCCCCACAGCCACAGGATGGATGAGGGTCTCTGCTCCAGCCCCTGTTCCAGGCAGAAGTTAGGTGCAGTGCCTTGGTTACAGCAGGCTCTTCAGGGATGTGTCCCAGGGGGGTTGCACTCCCCCAAGGATGGGGATCCCACAGCCTCGCTGTGCCCAGTCCTTGTGCTCATCCCAGTGAGCTGCTGCCCCGTGCCAGGGCTCTCCCCCATGTCCCTGTGGACCAACTGGAGCCCCCCAAAGTGCCCGTGGGTGGTCGTGCCTGGCTCATTCTCTCATGTGGGGCAAGCTCAGCTCGTGGGGGCAAATGGCAGCCCTGGGAGGGCACCCTCTGCTGCTGTCCTGGGGCCTCAGGAGCCCGCTGTCTGCCTCCTCTCCCCAGCAATGCCCAGCATGCTCCTGCTTCCACCACCACTCGCCCCCCGAAACCAGGAAGCCTTCCAGGGCACCCCAGCCTGGGCTGGTCCCACAGGTGAACCTGGGGCAGACCTCCACTTGGCTGCCACTTTGTCTGCCCGTGCCATGGTGTCCCTGCAAGGCTCCCCCTCTTGCATGCCCCTTTCCCTTCACCTCTTATTTTCCTTTTGCCTCTGGGAAACTTCCATTTTTCCAGCCCCCTGCAGACCACCGGCGGAAGCTCTTTCTCCTGGCACCAACCAACCCACTCAGCATACTAATAGTTTGCTCCAAGCATCGTTATTCAGGTTAAATACCCTCCATTGTCCCTAATCTGATAGGGAAACCAAAAAGCCTTGTCTGTGCAAGAGCACAGAGGAGGTATGCCCTGGTGGAGCCATTTTCATAGCTGTGGCTCCATGATATGGCAGAGAACCGAGGGCCCCTTCTCCCAAATCCTCCCACTGGTCCAGCCCTGACATCTCCTGGGAAGGTGCAGGACCCTGCAGCAACACTTGGGGACCACATCACTTTTTGCTGCCCAAAAGCAGCCAGGCTGCTCACCCACACAGCCATGGTGGTGGGACGGTGGGCACAGATGGGAGCAGAGAAGCAGCTCGGTGGTGCTCTGGCTTTTGGGTGTCTTGCTTGGTGCTCCCTGAACCTCTCTGAGCTCCTCAGGCATGGGGGAAGGAGACAGTGACCCCAGGCATGGGGGAAGGAGATGGTGAGCCTGGGAATGGCGGAAGGAGACGATGACCCCAGGCATGGGGGAAGGAGACAGTGACTCCAGGCATGGGGGAAGGAGACAGTGACCCCAGGCATGGGGGAAGGAGATGGTGACCCTAGGCACGGGGGAAGGAGATGGTGAGCCTGGGAATGGAGGAAGGAGGTGCTGAGCCCAGTGGGCTGTGAGCTGAGCAGTCCCGGTGCAGGGTGATCCATGGAGCAGAAGGGAAGTGTATGTACTCCAGTTGCTTTATGGCAGAGAAAAGCCACTGAAGCGCATTAAGGGTTTGGTGTAGGCACAGATGGGGGAGACATTTTGGAGGAGTTTGCGGCCACAGATGGAAGTCATTTTGGAGGGCAGGAGGGAAATGGTGGCTTCTGCCTGGGGGTGGAACTGTAGTGTGGCCTCTGTCGCCTGGACCTTGGGGTGAAGCTTTTCAGGGCTCATAGGGGGCAGTTGTTAGGAAACAGCTAAGGTGTAGGTGGGCACCAAAGTGGGACTGGCAGTGGTCTGGCTTTGGTGACAGGCAGAGCCCTCCAGGAGAAGCAAGTAGAGGTGGATGAGGGGACAGGAGTTGCCTGGTGTCTCCCCAAAACTTCAGCTGCTCTAGAAACCTTTTCCCATGTCCTTGGTGCCTGCTAATTTGGGAGTGGAGGTGACCCCCTTTCACACATACCCCCAGGGTCTTCGCATCTCAAGGGGCAGCAGATGAGTCAGAAACCAAATTAAATATTCTCCGGGTTTCCCAGTGTGTGCAGGTGTGGTCCCAAAGATGTTGCATGCCCCAGTGGGGCAGGAAGGGCTGGAGGGGATGGCGGGGAAGGCGACTAACTCTGCAGAATGTCAGGCTCCTCAGCGCAGGGTGATGGGGAAGCCCTTAAGCCCAAGGGGTGCTGGAGACAGGTGAGCCCTCACCCAGTGCCCCCAAAGAGCGGTGCTCCCAAAAAGCCACTGGCATGGGACACCCCAAGACAGACACCCAACATCGAACACAACAATTGTCTGGGGGAGGAATGGGCAGAGAAAAGGCTTTCTGAGCAAGTGGCTGCGGGGCTGATCGTGCACCAGGGGATCTCACTGAGAGGCTTAAAAATGCACAACCCCTCCAGTTCCGTGCTCAGGGTGGTTTGACAAGGACAGCCTTGCCCACTCTTGCTCCAGCTCCTGCTCTTCAGCAGGCGCCCTGGCCTTCAGGGTCCATTGCTGTGTCTTGCACATCCTCTGGCAGCCAAAGGTTGCAGGGTTTCTGCCCCTTGGGGCTTTAACCCCTTTCAGACCTTGTGATGCCAACCAAAAACTGGAGCTGGATGACAGCAGTGGCAGGAGGTCGTGCTTTTGTTGTGGCTTGTTTGTGGTGCTCAAGGGCTGTGTGTGCTGCTGGTGGCCCAGCAACAGCCTCCCTGTGTCCCTTCCCTGTAGGGATGTGTCTGGGCGGGCAGCAAGCCACTGGTTGGGGCTGGGGTCGGGTCCTAAATCCCGTAGTGCTGAGGCAGCCTCCAGCTGTGGGGAGACCTCAGACCCCTGACCTTGACTTACCTGTTGTCTCAGCCTTTTTCCTTCATCCTTTTTGCAGAAATCTTGAGCTGGGGAGAGACCTGAGAGGCCAGGGGACCAGGCATGCTGGCACTGCGTGGGCATCCTTGCCAAAACAGTCCCTGCCTGTGGCAGCCCGTGCTCAGCTGCTCCTTCTCCCAGGGCGTGCTTTTTAGTGACTTAATCTCTAATATATGGGATTATCCTGGAAAATGAAAGATGAAACAATGAATCGAGCTCTTTCTCTTAGGGTTTCATTTCCTGGAACATCCCTGGTTGCTCCAAGCCCGGACAGGCTTGCTGGG
>NW_010339699.1:1449-1664 GCF_000700745.2 Antrostomus carolinensis | reverse complement strand
GCTTGCGGGGGTGATTCCCAGTGCTGGGGTTGGTGGCCAGCACCGAAGGCTGGCGGCATCCTGCCTGCCCGCACAGACATGGGAGCGGGAGCAGAGGGGGCAATTTCTGACAGCAAGTCACCCCCCATCAAAAGCCCTGCCAGGGGTCTGTAACTGCCCCTCCTTTGCTCCCCAGGTCGCAGGCAGCAGACCCGTGCGCTTGGGCACCCTTTCTC
>NW_010339699.1:452-1368 GCF_000700745.2 Antrostomus carolinensis | reverse complement strand
GAGCCCGCCAGCCCCACGATGTCATCAGACCCCAGCGCCCCGCCGGCAGTGCCGCCCCTGCACTCCCCTAAGTCGCCGGTGTGGCCCACTTTCCCCTTCCAGCGGGAGGGCAGCCGCATCTGGGAGCGGGGCAACCTCCTGCTGCGGGACCTGCCCAGCCCCCTCCCCACCAAGAGGACCAGGACCTACTCGGCGTAAGTACCCGGCACGTGGCGAGCAGGCTTGGCACTCCCTGGCTGAGCTGAGCAGGGACCACGGTCACCAGCAGTGCCTGGAACACCCTTTCTGCCTGGTGCACGCCACTCATCACCGCACCCACCTGCCTGGGTGCTGGGGGCGGGTGCCGTGTGCTCTCTGGGGAAACGCCATGTTTCCGTAGCAAACCTCTCCTCGTGCTGCCCCTGGGCGAGTGCTGCCGGTGAGATGTTTCTCCATCCCTTTCCTTCTGCAGAACGGCACGTGCCTCCGCCGGCCCCATCTTCAAAGGCGTCTGCAAGCAGTTCTCACGCTCCCAGGGCCACGGATTCATCACCCCTGAGAACGGCACAGAGGACATTTTCGTCCACGTGTCTGAGTAAGTCTGGGGGTTGAGCGATGCTGGGTCACCATGGGTGAGCTGTGCCATCATCACGGGGCTGGAGACCCATGGGGCTGGGATGGAGACGCCTCCATAGGGTGGGGATGGGACTCTGCCTGTCCTCTAACCCCCATCACAGGTGGGCTTTCTTTCCCAAGGTGCAGCTGGAGGGTTGGGTGCCTTCCTCAGTGCTGGGTGGTCTGGGGTAGGGGCCCAGCTCTTGGCCCCAGCCCCACCACCTCTCCTCTCCCACAGCATCGAAGGGGAGTACGTCCCGGTGGAGGGGGACGAGGTGACATACAAGGTCTGCCCCATTCCTCCCAAGAACCAGAAGTTCCA
>NW_010339699.1:0-223 GCF_000700745.2 Antrostomus carolinensis | reverse complement strand
GGCCCGGCCGCTCACAGGGGGCATGGGAGAAGCCAAGGCGGCAATGGGGCCGGGGCTGCCCCCAAACACGCAGGCATTTGCGTTCAGTGTCTTTTATAAGGTTCTGGTTTCCTTTCTCTGTGTGTGTTTGTAACTGTCTGTCGAGGGGGATGGGGGAAGCAGAGCCCTCCTGTGCCGCCCCTCAGCTCTGGGGACAGCACAGCCCCATGTCCCCTTCCTTGCC
>NW_010339698.1:0-231 GCF_000700745.2 Antrostomus carolinensis | reverse complement strand
CATGGATGGCATGGGGACAGGGACTGCGGGAGTGATTGGGAAAGGGACAGGACTTGGCTAGGAGTAAGAGTGACAGGGATGGGGACAGGGACGGGATTCGGATGGGGATGGGACTGAGGCAGTGATGTGAGCAAGGATGGGATTCAGGTGAGATTGGAGTGAGACAGAGATGGGGACAGGGACAGGATTTGTCTGAGGATGGGACTGAGATGGCGATGTGAACAAGGCTGG
>NW_010339697.1:533-877 GCF_000700745.2 Antrostomus carolinensis | reverse complement strand
AAGGGGTTGCCCAGGGCAGTGGTGGAGTCCCCATCCCTGGAGGGATTGAAGAGTCGTGTAGACACAGTGCTGAGGGACATGGGTTAGTCATAGGGGACTGGTCAGTGGTGGGTTCATGGTTGGACTCCAGGATCTCAAAGGGCTTTTCCAACCTGGGTGCTGCTGGGATCTGGTGATTCTGTGATCTCCATCCCCCAGTCTCCGTGCTCGTGCTGCAGCGTCACTCCTGGGCTTGTTTTCATGGGGCATCTCCCTCCACTTGTCACTGCAAAGCCGCTGAGCTGGCAGCACCGGGACCTGGCACGGGGTGCAGGCTCTCGGCAAACTCTGGTGACCGGCATCGG
>NW_010339697.1:0-265 GCF_000700745.2 Antrostomus carolinensis | reverse complement strand
TAGGGCTGGATGGAGGTCAGGGGTCCTGGCCAAGGGTAGGATGGAGGTTGGAGGTCTCACCCAAGGGTAGGATGGAGCTTGGAGGTCTCGCCCAAGGGTAGGATGGAGGTTGGAGGTCTCACCCAAGGGCAGGATGGAGGTTGGAGGTCCTGGCCAGGGATGCTCTGCCCTGTCTGGGGCAGATGGGCTGGTGGCTGCCCCTCTGCGGGGAGAACAGTCCCTGGAGGGGACACGGTGACACCCTGAGATGTCTGTGCTGGGGGGG
>NW_010339696.1:11127-18575 GCF_000700745.2 Antrostomus carolinensis | reverse complement strand
CCCCCAACCCAGTGGTGCTTTAGATGACAGTTAAAAGTTCATTTTACATGAAGAGGAAGGCTTCAGATTTTACTCTGAGAAGGAAAGACCCGTTTAATTAAATGACAGAAGGCTAAAAATAACGCCTTTTTAAAACTTTTTCCTTAAAATACAACAGCACGCGATTTCTTTATGATTTCAGGGAAAACCAGGGAGTCCCTATAGGAGAGAGGGAAATATGGTGGTGGCTGTGGTGAAGGGGTTTTTGTTTAGTTCTTTTTTTGTTTGTTTCTGTAGCTTCCTGGTTTGTTAAATGACAGAAATTGCCTTCTAATAGCCCTCAAAGTGCTAGAAAATAAGATGTGTCAAAAAAGCATTTACCCAGGAGAGAGGCAGAAGGCTCACAGGGAGATGCACAGTGTTATCCAGTTCGGTAATATTCCATATACTATACTGAGAAACTTGTCAATAAGACAGTCTTTGAGTCTCTGTCTTCAAAAGATCAGGACTTTTCAAGATGTTCTAACAAAACCATTATACTCATTCACATATAAAATGTATCCCTTTATATATAAAATGTATACCCTGATCAAGTGCTCCAACTGGTTAATTAATTTCATCATTTTCAATGTGGCTGTATTTTGTTTATAGGTAATATGTCTCAAGAGGTATATTCTGGGATATATTAACTGCTTGGAGCATTTTATCAAGGATATTGATTTCTATTACTAGTTTGAAAGTCCCTCTGTATCTCCCCTCTATATGGATGTGGCTGCCTGGATGTATATGTATATCTATAAATGTACACATTGGCCACACAGGCAGGAGTACTAATCTTAGTTTTTTAAATGTCCCAGTGCTAGCATGCTCAACTTTGCAAACTTAATGCTCCTATTTTACATTTAACTGTCTGCTTTTGGAAACAAAATCTAGTGGGGAATGGAAGGAGTCTGGAGTAGTGCTGTTGGCTTTCCTCCCGCGGAAGGTGCAGTTGCTCCTCAAACAATGCACTTTGCAGAGGGCAGGAGGGAGCTCCTCTGACCTACCTGGCAGCTCTCCGTTTACAGCTCATGCAAGCTGCAGGCTTTTCTTTTTCACTCACCTATAGATAAATCATTCTCAGCTCTTTTAAAACATGTTTATTGCCTTGTCTTTATGAATCTAGGTAAATCAACATCAAGTATAATGCCAGGCAAAAACTTTGCTCTTCAGAAGGGTCTAAAGCAAGCTTTACATTTCAGCTCTGCACAGCCTGTGAAGTTCTTTTTACTTCAGAGGCATAATTTTATAATTCATGCTGTGTTCAAGAACAGCTGGCATCGTTTTTCTCAAGAAGAAAAAAAAAAAATCCCTCTCAAGCAGAGGCCAAATGTGGAAAATTTCTTCCCAACAGATAATTGGTTGGAAAGTTCTCAGCATGAAGTTATTGTGGAAACGTGTTAGCAACATCAGTTTTAGTGCCCATGACCAGGTGCCTGCTGTAATTCTGACAGAGATTTAGCAACTGTCCGTTCTTATTTAGCTAGCTGTAGCAGAAGTGGGAATTTATTTAGAGTGTTTTCAGCTAACCAGAGCAATGTCACAGAATAATGAAGGGGGGAAAAGCAGCTCCTTCATTCAATGTCGGTAGAAGTGCCTTGGAAATCCAACTGTTGTTATCGTGTCGTTTAAGGGTCACTGACATCTACTCAACAATTGTAACGCTTCACCAAGTAGGCAGATGATTATTTTGTTTTCAAATCTTGCTATCTTATACAAAACTAAAGCCAAGAGAGTTGTTTACTATACAGTACTGCTTCACCACTGCTGGTACCATTCTTGCCAATGAGCTACGCTGGGTACTAAAAACTGACAGCAAACCAGTTGTATTCATTCTTGAACTACTCCTCCCTGCAAAGCAAACAGAGACCGTTCCTGTGTGCATTTAAGATTAGGCCAGTGAAACATGTCCTGGCTTGAAATTCTTCAGTGAAAAAAGAAAATGAAACCACAGTGAAAAATAAACCCAGTTCCACTGTGTAACATTGGTTTTATCCTGCTCCCCTTTAAAACCAAAGCTAACTATATTGCAGTAAAGGCGTAGAATCACACTCCATTTTTTATTTTAAAAAACCCCAAACAAACAACCATCAAACTATCAGGAAGTTAAAGTAAAACCCAGTACAGCCACCAGATGCTCTAATGTACTTTGCCAGTTTCATTTTCCATCTCATAAAATATCTTTCATTTGACTCCCTCTCAACATTTACCAGTCCTTTTCCATTTCTCTCTTTCATCACAGACTTCAGGGGACAGTCCCCCTGGAACAGCACTCATTTCACAGAGGTACCATTCATGCTCACTATTCCTGCTTTCCCTTAAGCCAGGTACATCACCAAAAGACCGACACATATTGGGTCTTTCTCCGTCTGCAGAGACATTAGGCTGAATACCACCCTGCAGCATGGTCCTTGCAGCTCTCCCTAAGTCTCTGGTGTAAAGAATTATTTCCCTCACCTTTTCCTGACCAAATCCTACCTCCATATCCCTTGACACTACTTCATATGCCATGGGTATTTGATTAAAACTAAAATATGGCTGTCTCCTGTTAAACAGAGCTACAGATATCATCATACAGAGCAACAGACTCACATCCTTACAGCAAAAGCTTTCTGCTGTCTCCTGTCTTAACATTTATGCAACCATAGAATGCCAGTCAGACTAACACCATTAAAATCCCTGTGTCCCATCCAGATCCCATGCTGGTTTATGGTCATGCAGTTCCATTAAACCTATTTGGTCTGGTGAAAATATAATGAGATGTATATAAATAAAATGTGTAGTGATATCCTGAGTAGAACCCATCTCTCTGTGTGCTTTGCAGTTTTAATTCTATTAAGTTTTGAAATTACTGTAATTCTGATGGGTCCAATTTTTCCCTGCATGGCATGTATACAAGAAAGAGGTTTCCAGAACTCAGATATCATGTTGTAAAATCAGCACAGAATCAGGTTTTTTTGGCTCTGCCTAAAAAAGTGTTCTCTATTTCTGTGATGGGAATTAACCTTCACCATGATTTTTGCTATGCGGTACGTTCAGGTGTGAATCTATGTGGCAAGATCTCCCTGTTCCCCCAAAACATGCACTAGTTTTGAGATGATTTTCCCATTTGACTGGACTAACAGCAGAGTTGAAACTCAGGACTATTTTTTCCAAGGCTGAGGTTGCTACTGCTTGAACTATGGCACTAATCTGCTGTAGAAGTGGTGTCAGCCATCCCCAGCCAGCCCAGGGCTTTTCAGCTGCCATCTGGGGACCCCTGGGCACCTGTGGGCTACTTCCAAGAGTTTCTCCAAAAAGCAAGTAAAAAAAAAACAAACCCAAGCCTATAGTACTGAGAATCAAATTCACTTTGGAAGGTTTGGAACCCCCTGGGGCTAAGAGGTCCAAAAATTGAAGGGAGTTAAAAAACAGGGAGTTAGAGGACAGACTCTCACAGTGGCTGTACAGCAAATGCTGCAACTGTCTTACATTCAATACCACTCAAGGGGTATTTCCTTGTACAGGAAAATAAGTGCACTATTTAAAACTTCTTTTATTCTTTAACACTGAAGACAAAATTCATTTGCTCCTTGCTTTTATCTCCTCATCTTACCTTTCTTTCCTTACTGCCTGTTTCCATCACTATCTGATAATCCTTCTAAATCCACCTATTCTCTATTACATCCTTTTTGGATGCTCCTGTTTCCTACTCTCTTTTGCTTTGTTTCAGTAATAGCCCCCTTTCCTATTTCCCTAAAACAGCAGCTTCTCCTTTTCTTCTACCGCTTCCCTGTTTCTCCTCCTCTCACTTCTCTCTTTTCCCTCCCTGTATCCCTGAATTCCGTCATCCCCCTTTCTGTTCCCTTTTTCCAGCAATTTTTCTCCCATAGGTCCTTCTGCTTCTGCTCCAGCAGCTTCCTAAGCTTAAATGAGTCATTTTAATATTATCTTTCACTTTCTGTCATCTTACTTTTTGTTTCTCCGCTAATAAGATGGAGGCACTGATAAAAAAATTACCAAGGGGTGCAACAAGACATATTATTTCAGGACTAGATTCCAGTGCCCAAAATGACTGTGAACTTTAATGGAACTTTACTAAATTAAATGTTCCACAAGGTTGTCAGTCATTATTATATGCAGTGCTTTGGGAGTGCAGAGTCGAGGGGCAAGTTATACAAACATCCCTTCACTCTAGCTGAGAGGCAGCCCTGATGCTGGCCCAGTCAAATATATCTTTAGTTCCCTCTTGCTGTAGCCCTTCAAGGTTGGTTGTTGGTTTTTGGTTTTTTTTTATCAGATGGACTTTGTGCACTGGCATACGAGCTGGCTAAGCACAACAGCATGCAATTACAATTTCTGATCTCTTGGGATACATCCAGATAGTAATCAACAAGGAAAAGAGATCTCGCATATGAAATAATCACATCTTAAACTAGACTGAATAAAGCAAACTCACTGGTTCCACGGAACAAGCGAAATGACAGGCCAGATATATTAATTGCTCTCCATGCAAGTGTAAATTATATCTCCTTCATGGTGACTTTATAGTCCCATCCATTTCATGGCAAGAAAAGCTCACTCTTCACAAATCCTCCCCTTCATCTCCCCACCTCCATCCCTTCCACCTCGTAAAAGCATGCCAGATTTTGTCTGAGAGCAGTTAGGAGATTCATACCAAGCTTCACCAATGGCTTTATATGTAAAAAAAAGATCACCAATTCAAGGAAGTACTAAGACCTGATCCAACTGTTATTTAAGTCAATGGAAAGATTCCCATTGACTTCAACGAGAGATAAATTTAGCCCCCAGGGACTATGAAGAATCAGCATTTAGTCACACTGGTTCTCAGCATACAAAATTCTCCTCTTGAAATGACTTCAAAGAAATGCTCAGAAATTATTCGCTGATGTTGTACGTTTCCCTTAGGTAGACTAACGTAGTTATGGTTCGTATTCTCATAGTCTTGCAGGTAAACACAGAGGGTGAGAGGGAGCGAGTGAGAGAATAGGTCTATTTTTCCTGTGCTGAGTTACAAATATTTTAGATACATTATAGAATCATCATACTGCTACACATGAAAACACAAACACATGCCCCCTATAAAAACTACCTGTTCCCATTGATTGTCCTTGGAACAACAGTCTGGGACTTAATGTCATCAATAATACTTTAAACAGCTCTTTTCATTTGCCTGGTAAATTTTTAAATTACAATTTGCCATAATAAATACAGATACACATTTCTAATTATTAAACATTGATTTCTACATAAATACCATTTCAAATAAAAACACCGTATGACACAAATTTGCAATCTACAGAAGATTCAAAACCAAGGCTGCCATTGGAGCTTTCACTCTGCTTATCATTTGTCCTCTCACCTACTTCCCATGTGCCTTGCCATGAAAGGAAAGCATGAATGATCTTAACTTGCAGCCTCTTATCTTTCCTGGTTTATTTTTTTGGCTTTAACTGTACAGTAACTTGCCCAGATAATAAGAACAAAGTGTAAGTAAAATGGAATAGAGCTGCATGCAGTTTTAAAATTAGACTGCCTTAAGTGCAATCACAGAAGCATTCCCTGAGCCCAAATCCTGACTGCTCTGTGGGCATAGGAAGCTGCCGGTGAGGCCACCTCAGCAAGGGAGGAAGATGCAAGGTGTCACTGCACCCACCCGGGATCACACTATGACTGTCAGTCCAGTAGGGAACGCCACCCACTGTGGGGTGGGGTCCATCTTCCGTCCAGTGACCCTTGGAAGCAAAATGGTTACACAGAGAGAAAAGTGGACTGCAGGATGCTCCTTGTCCAGGGGCGTGTCCTCACCACGAGGCTGTAAAGTTAGGCTGGTTTACTGTCTAACTGACTCATAACTTCATGATGGGACAGCTTGAGCAGGAGAAGCCAAGAGTAAGATTCCCCAAAGAGCATGACTGATCGGTTTGTGGTTAGTTCATTTCTCCTCAGAAAGAGGGGGCATGAGTTCCATCCCTCTCAGCTAGAAGTGAGAACCCAACTCAGGTCTTTCCATCCAGATCACATGCTCTTGATGATGGAGTTTTATAAAAAGACCAGCTCAATCCCTGACCGATGTTTTGCATAGTCTGAGTTTAGATGGGAAGCTTTGGGCCATGAGTGCCCCAAGTCACAGTGGTGCTTAACTCCACGCTGCCAGTTAGATGGTAAGTGGGAGAGATGGGACGTTCATTCTCACCATGCCCAACTTCCCTCTGTGGAGTTGGGCTTTCATCCTTCTACACTGGAAATAGTTATTAACAAGGCAGAGGAGGAATGTGCTGCTCACTGGACTGGGAGTGAGGAAATGAGAGGACTCTGTATTCACCATCTTTGTGATTTCAGATAACCTGATAGTCCTCCTTTGGTTTTATTCCCAGCCTGTTGAAATGGGTGAAGTAGCTGAGATTCACAAATGGAAATCATGGATAAAGCTGGTGTATTTTATTTTTATGTCTAATTTTAAGAATTAAAAATCTCCAATGGGCCATCAGATCTGGGCCTTTTGTCACTGGATACTCTCTAGATGCCTTATTATCTGTTCCCACTATTCAATGTGTGTGTCGCAGTAGTATTTAGCAGCCCCAGTGAGGATTCTGGGTGTGTTTTTTACACAAGAGTTTTATATCAAGCTCTAAAAAGGGTGACAACCTTTCAACTGTCAAATTTGAATTTATGTTCAGCACAGCAATTAAATACATGGCTGAATAGACCCTGTCCAAAAACCATGCTTAACTGAGGACTTGCTATTTAGTGAAGGGCTAAAACAGCCTCTATAAATATTATAATTTATTCCTGTAGGATTGTATTTCTTCTAACACATTTGGGATGGGAGCACCTGACAAGGTACAATATTGTGGTGTTTTGTCGAGGTCTTTATTTTGGTAGTTTTCTTATAAGTATAGGCTGATCAATTAATTTATTACAGACCTTTGAAGTATAGTAATTACTGTTATGTTTCTAATAAAAAGTATTAGTAGAATACTTTTTTGAGAATTTGAGTAGATGCTGAATTATTAAAAGAAACAAAATTCTAAGAACTTTAAAGATAGGTAGAGCACAAAAGCAAAGTTTGACATAGAGAACAAAAGCAGAGTGTTTTGTCACCTGTTACACTAAAACCTGCATTATCAGTGGACTTTAGAGGAGTGCCTAGTTAGTAAAAAATAAGTTATGCTATCTCTCATAACCACCTCTAAGGTAAATTGTCTTTTTATTACTCTTTTGCACTGTAATTCTGATGCTTGGGATTCATCAAATCACTGAAGCCTACTTTTTCAAAAAGTTATTTAGAAGTAAACATTTCCTGCACTGGACTAGGAATGTGCAGGATTAATAACTGGCCATTCGCACGCACCATCCCACATGCCCAGATGAACTCCCGTGCATTTGAGGCCATAGACTTTGCTGGCTGAAGCATTCTTGGAAGCCTT
>NW_010339696.1:0-11097 GCF_000700745.2 Antrostomus carolinensis | reverse complement strand
GGAATAGCTAACGTGTGTCGTGTATAAGCAATGATGACTGGTAAGAAAAGCATTTTCTGGGAGTTTAACAATCAGTTGGAAGAGTTTCATCCCCGTATCTGTGCTCAGCTTGTCATTGACTGACAGGAAAAGCCTTTCCCATCAGGCATTTTTGCTGTTATGTAAAATGTGAAGAAGAAAAAAGGATCAGCTCTGCTTTACTAGTAAAAATTAAACTCCAAATGCAACAAATAAGAAATAGTAGTAAAAGTAGAAATAGGACTCAAGGCTGGGTCCCAAGGACTGCAGGGACCAGAACTGGTAGGTAGGAGAGCTGTTATATAGAAAGGGATTTTGCAAGCTAAACAAAAAGAGACGAGAAGCAAGAAACTTCATCAGGGCAGCTGCAGGATAAAAAAGACTTTTTGGCTAGTTGGTTCTGTTCAGTTTTGTATGGATTGCTCTTTGTTATTAATGGGTTATTTTGTCCCAGGTTCTACAGAACCACCTCAGGCTCTTTACAGCATGCAAGCAAATGTAAGAGTAAGGCAGACTTAAAAATATGATGGAGTTATTAAACTAATCTAAAGAAATAAGATGAAGTGGATTATTTTCTAAATTATGTATTCTTTTAAACTAGGAAGTCTATGCCTTACCACTTTCCTATATTTTTTTGTCACTGCTTCCTGGGGTTGTTCAAACCATAATTTGTACAAGCATACATAAGAAGATCTTGCTTATGCTATGGCTTCAGGGACCAGGAAAATCAGAAAATCCTGCCAACCAGAGGGGATCAGCAAGGGGAAGCAGAATATTGGTTAGTGCATAAGAGTGCACTTTGGTGGTTGCTTCTGGAGACAGAAAGCTGTCCTGTGAAAGTAATTCTCTATCAGGTACAGATGGAGCAAGTTAGAGTAGGCACTTTCTTATTGTCAGGACTTATCAAGACATTTAAGAATCAGTGTGGGAGTTTCTCCTCAGATACCACTCCTGTCAAGTTCAGTGCAAGGTCAGCCCCAATTAATTTTGCAGGGCTGCAACCAGAATGAGAGAGGACTGCTTCTCCAGAACTACTGATTATCATTTCAAGAGCATGGCTTGCTTTTGCAGATAAATATTAAAGGATTTTTAGTAACACTTCACATACAAATGTACACACTACTTTAAAACTGTAAGGCCCTAGTTAACTGAAGACACTATTCTCCCCTTATATACAGAAAAGACACTGCGATAGGCAATCAGCCATCAGTCAGCATGAGAGAGAGAGTAAAGAGATAAAAATAAAATACTCCTGTAAAGAGCTTGTTAGGAGTATTCAGCAGATTTCACCGTGACTTCATGGTGTTTGTACAGGAATTCAATACTCCACATTAAGGGAGGGATTTACCACTTTTAAGGGCTCAGTTTCCCATAAAGGGAAAGTGTAGATCAAGTCTATTTAAATTTATCTTTTTTTCCCATAAATGAAAGGTGATCAAAGTAAAACATGCTTTATCATCCCATTTTAAAGAGACAGATGCCTGCCATGTTCTGGAGGGGAAGGTAGTTTCCTTGCTAATGCGGAAGTATTTCTTGCCCTTGCATAAGCCAAGATGTTCCACGCTCTATCAGAAAAACTGTGAAATGTTTAGTTAAGTTTACTTCCAAATGACATTCATGTTGTGGGGCAGGTAGGTATCAGGCAGCCCCCAGCCCAGCCTGGTGCTCCGTTATGAATTTATAGCTGTGCCCAGTGCTTCAGAAGGAGTTTAGCTCAAATTGGGATTGCAGAATCAGTCCCATCACTTGTTTGGAAACCATAAATTAGGCTCAATGTTATGCTTCCTGGCTTTAGCGAGGCTGCATCTGTTAGTACCATTTATACAGTACTCCACTTTAATCAGTCAGATAAATCATCAGCTTCGTGGCTGGAGGAGAAACTACAGATAAGTACCCAAAACGAGCCATGAATTCCCCCCAGATATAAATTGGCATTAAGTGCTTTCACTTCATCACCCAAGGATTTGGCTTGGGATGGTTTAGCTTGATATTTTTTGTTGATGATTTATTTTGTGTTCAAAGCATCTGTATGAAGCAGAGAGAATATCTAAACTAGCAGGCAACATTTAAATTCAGCAGGTCTTTTTTTACAGGTGATTTGCACTTTGTGAAAAAGTGGGTGTTTAGGCTCCAAAGTTTTCTCAGTAATTTCCTTACTGGTCTTTACAATCTCTTGAACTCAGGCTGTAAATCAGCCGTGTGTTAGGCTGAGAGTGCCTGCAGTGAAAAAAGGCTCTCACAGCAAGGGCGATGAGCACACTGTTTTCTTTGCAGAGTGTGGGAGTTAAACATATACTCGAGTTGTTGGGTTTTAGTTTACAGTTATTACAGTTCAATATAATATTTATTAAAAAAAAAAAAATAAATTTTTCAAGAATGCTTTGTATACTTAAAATATCCATGCAGATGTCTAAGCATTTGTAGGTTTCATCAACAACTTGAATATATGTTTGCACACACTTTTCCCTTTTTAAAGTGACCATTGGACATGTTATTAGAAGACATGTTGTAAAAGCAGCATTCCTGGCTGCAGCCTGGCTCCTCAGGAGGTCACCAGCACACTCATCCACCTCCTCCCCCATTATGGGTGTTTCTACCATAGGGTATTGATAGGACAGAGCTATGGGCCTCCTCTCTAAACTTGGTCCTGTAAACTGTGTAACAGGGGAACTTCAGCATCCTTTGGCTTCCTGACATCATCTGTCTGTTGAATCTTACTGATTTGTGAATGTGCTTGTCCCAAATGGACTGCTTACAAAACCTGGGTGGGGGTTATAATCACCCTTCTTCTATTACCCTAGTCCAAGACCTGTCCTTCACAGCACCTGCTGCTTATCTCTCAGAGCTCAACCAGAAGGGTTATTGGGTGAAATTTATCAGCCACAGGAGATGAGATGAAATGAGCAATCATCAACTATTATCATCCCATGATTGCCTACCAGCATAGTCATCACCTATTTTTCAAATCCCCCCTTTGGTTGGTACAACAGTCTTTGCCCTCAACTCTTAATCTCATTTCATTTTGGTCCCAATTCTCCTTTCACTTCCCTGTGTGACTTCATGGACTCCAGTTTGGAGGCACTTCATTTGCGCTAATGAAAGGAGACTTGAGCTTTGAGTACAAGTTCTCAAAGACCTTTGGTCTAACATCCATTCACACTTATGTGATAAGACTCCTAAATATCTCGCAAGGTGGGAGGGGTAAGTGTTCTCTCTTGGCTATCCTTCCTTCTACTATGGTATGGATTATTTTAGACTTTACTTGTATACCTTATTCTCCCTGCAGTCTGTGAGGCCACATTTCCATTGATGTAAGCATTAAACCAGCAGCAGGGTTAGAGCAGCCCCTAATTATATTACAGTTTAATAGGGAAACAGATTATGTCAAGTGGGAGGTCAGCAACATATTTTTGGAGCACATCTCAAAGTTCACCCGGTACGCATCCTTTCCTTTTACTGGAATATTTATAGTTTGTTTGTTTTAAGCTGGAAATATCCTTTCTGTGAGTTTCTCCTGAGGAGTGTTTGGGACAAAGACAGTATGCAGAACCTCAACCACAGCCAGCAGCCATCAGTCACAGGAAAATCTGGATCCTTCTCCTTTTCTAACCCTCCTGTGTTGGGTAAGAATGGCAACTTTAAAGTGGACAAGCTGTAGTAATCTAAAGCAAGCAGATCCCAACCTCCTTTACAGAAGACCCTCGCCCAGGCATGCTGGGACCCAGATCCTGTATGTGCTGCAGCCGGCAACCCTCCTGTTCCTATGCACCTCAAAGTTTCATTCCTTCACAGGTGCTCAAATACATCTACTGCCCAGCCAGGGGCCTTCCTCAGGACTACGTTCAGTGTGTTCCTGATACTACATCTTACCCTAGACCCTCCAAGGTATGTGTTTTCTGATCATGCCTGCCATATTGTCCTGGTTTTTTCACTGGATAGCCTAGTGAAACTATCACACCTATGCAGTGGGAGTCAGCACGTGCACAGGGTAGTCATGCCTTTTTTTCAAAAATCGAGTGCCTTTTAGGATGCTTGCTTCAAAGAAGTGAGAACAGGGCTCCATTTCTGCTCTAAAAAAAAATGCTTGTGTAAAATCTTCGAGCAGCCCTAGGAGTGAGGACCAGAAACAGAGTCTCCTCCCGAGCCAGCTATCCTCTCTCTGTTGTCTGCATGGCCTCAGCAAGGAGCATGGAGGGTGCTCCTCTCCCCATCTCTAGCCTGCTAAGTCAGGCAACTCCCAGATCAACAGAAATATGAGATTAAACCTTGTTAGACAACCAGTGGAACTGAACCTGGTTATTTCATATCCCTATTGAATGCTTAAGGAAGAAGCACTACTTCACCCTTCCACTAGTGTTTGTAAGAAAGGAGTGAGACTTGATAAACTGAAAATAAGGGGCTAAAGCACAGGCAGAGATCTCCGGTTTGTGGCTCTCAAGAGGAGAGATGCCTCCTTACAGCCCCTCATCTACAGCTGGGGAGGCTGAGCTGCTCCCTGCACAGCCTTGGTGGCTGATTTGGGAGCCACCTCAAGGGCCTGAAGTCTTCCAGCTGAGGATCAAGACATGTAAGACTGGGGACCTAGAAGTCGGGTATTGCCGTGACTAGATTTTGGGTAGGTGAGGTTTTATGGGAACTCCGTTGGCTCCTGAGCCTCTTCAATAAGTTTACATTTTACAGTAAGGACAGCAATTATTAACAAGGCAGAGAAACCGCTTTGTTTTCTCCTGTGATGATACAAGTGCACCACCACCAGGGATAGGTCTCTTCTAGAAAACAGTGGGAAAATGTTTAGACTGGAGAAAGTCTCAACACCTCCATAACCATCTAATTTGAACTTGTAATTTGACAGAACTCTCTCCTGAACATTTTAATGAGTGATTTAAGAAAGTTGAATGCATCTTGTATACAGAAAGCATATTTCCATCCTAAAGTAAAATACTGATTAGTTTTTATTTTTTCTGGAAACATTAAACTCATGTTGATAGAAAAATGAAATTAATACATTTTTAAAAAGTTAATCTCTTCTTTGAAATGCGCCACCTTATTCTAAAATAACAGTATTTATCCCAGCTGATACTCGAGATGTTAAAGTAAGGATTTCTCTTTCCTCCTAGAAAATATTGCCTCTCAAGCAGGTAATCACAACACTGGAGTGTTTAGTTTTGTTAAGTTGTTTTATAAGATACTTTGCCTATCAAATGACAGTAAGTCCCTTAACATAAACACCACTGCAATTTTATTATGTGAATCAGCAGTTACTAGTTTGTTTTGGTTTTTTTTACTCTAAACAAGTGAAAGAATTTGGAAATCCTGAACCTAAAACACTTTCACATATGCTTAATTTTAATCATGTATGTAATCCCAGTGAGTCCAGTACTACTCATGTGCTTAAATTTAAGCACGCATAGGTGTTAGCAGGACTGGGCTTTAATATAGCACAACATTGAACGTATAGTTTTTCAGCATTAAAATTAATATCTTGCTAAATTCATTTTCTATTATATTTTCTATTTCCATGTTTCTATTATATTATAGAAATTATAAAAATGAATTTAATTTAAATTATAAAATTTTAATTTAAATTATAAAAATGAATCTGTATCTAACAAATATTTTAACTGATATATATTACAATATAGAATACTTCTAAATATATATATTAAAATATTAGAATACATAATATTTCTAAGACTTACTCAGAGTCATATGGGGGACCTGAGACACAACCTTGTGGAAGAAACCCTTAGAGAGAGGGCTATTGAAGGAGGAAAAATTTGGAAAACTCTGTTTTCTGGCAGCATCTCCCCTCATGTAGCAGAACAAAATCTTAGTTTCAGTATTTATTTATTTGTTGACTTGGGTGAGTTTCCTGCAGAGCAAATCTCTCCATGGAGGCATTTAACCTCCCTGTGCTGTCCTGTGGGGACAATCTGTGAGCCACCCCCGACCAGCTCTTCTCTTTCCATCCCACAGACGTGAAAAGGCCAGGTCACCCCACGCTGAAGCTGCCTCTCTGCCTTCGCACTAACTCAGCCCTTCTCAGCCCAGAAGCACGTGGTGGGGAGCCATCGCCATCCCAAACAACAATATTTCTTGTTCTTCCAAAGGTTTCCTCAAGTATTTCCTAACAGAGCTCATGCTCCTGGCAGGTCTGCTTGCCTCCACCATGGTGGTGATTTAATGGGAACATCCTCACTCCCAAATCCCTTGGCAGCCGTGGAGGAGGTTGCCTGTGGTCTCCTGGCTGCCCTGCGGTGGGACACGGCAGCAGCCTGTGCTGCTCCATCCAGACCAAGGGAAGACAACACCACTGGGGCCTCATCCAGGTAAGGAATGGGATGAAATTATTTTCATTACTGTTGGCATGGGTATGTCCTCCGAATTCTGTTTTCTGCTGCTAATTGAGAGTGACATGTTATTGAATGCCACCAAGATAGCTGTTTTTAATTATAGAAAACATTGGGCCTTTTTACAAGATATATATACTCTAAAAACTCCAAAAATTAATATCAGATAATTTTTCCTCTAATTCAGAAAATAAGCTAAATCTTGATGGATCTGTTTACTTTTATTTGCTTTCTAAAATCGCAGTGATTTTCTATACTGAATAGCTGTCTGTGAACATTTTGTTTTGGGAGCTCAGCTTGAAAAACAAGCTAACAACAACAAAACCCAACCAACCAGTAAGGGCAAGCAGCACTCACAAGATTTTATCAGTTACTTCCAGCAAACGCCCCTCAGTGCCTATTCCACTTTGCTATTTTAAGTTAATTTGCAAAGCTTCGTCAAGGAACAAAGGTTAATACTTGGAATTTGCACAGGTTGTGTGTCACTGCAGAATGCTAAATAAATATTACAAATAAATGGTAGTTCCTCAAGAAGGAAAACGGGGGAGGACAGGGTGCAGCTGCCCTGAAAATCATTATAACAAGAAAATTTCTCTGGAGCCAGGTGGGAAAGCAGGAGGTGGAAATGCAGAGCATTGCAGAGGTACTGCTTTCAAGGCTGCTTCATTAGGGTACTCCAGGTAGGTATGGAACTCAGCAGAACTCTTTTACAAACATCTCCTGTTATGTATTACTATAAGGAATAACACAATATACACCTGGAGTACCTCCAGTACAGGAGCCTGCTCTGGTAATACTGGAGCACATATTAGTGACCTGAGCTGAGGGCTGAGCTTTGGTCATTAGGGATCTTGGTAATTAATTAATGAAAAGAGGTGTAAACTCAGTGGCACAGCATGCTACAGAGGTGGATATTCGTAATTACAAAACTGCAGTCCTGGATGAGCTTATAGCAAATCAGATTAAATTTAAGACTGCTAAATGGTGCTATGGGAATTTATTTCTGTTGATGGTGCTTGGATTGTTCTGTTTCTGTTTGGTTTGGGTTCTGCTGAGTGATTTCATCAACATGTGTTAAATACATTCATTCATGGTGGTCGTTGTAGTAGCAGTTGCCATCCAAAGCCATCTCCGCACAGGAGATACATTACATCTCCCAGTATGGAAGAGGGGAGCAAACTAAAGGAAACAGATCTAGAGTTTGCCCACAGTCATGCAGCATGAAAACCATAGCAGAAAAACCAGACAACTTCCAAGTCTTGACTCTCCTGGCAAATGGGTAGTGTTGTCAATGGAAGGTACCATGGCAAACCTCTCCTCCTCCAGCCTTCCTCAGCCACGAACAACTTTTTTACCAGTTCTGGTCCTCATCCAGCTCCGAGAGTCAGTGACGATAATTTGAGCATGCCAAGTGTCTGGACTCAGCATATTTTCTCGTGAAATAAAGAACGGGGTGTGACGTGGAAATTTTTTCTGAATTTTTTTAATATGTCTCCTGGAAAACATGCTTTCTACTAACAGTCCTGCTATCAGCACATATTTTCTGCATTTGACCCTCTTTCCCACTTGTATTACTGTGGTATTTTCATAGAATCATAGAATGGTTGGGGTTGGAAGTGACCTTAAAGATTATCTAGTTCCAACCCCCCTGCCATGAGCAGGGACACCTTCCACTAGACCAGGTTGCTCAAAGCCACATCCAGCCTGGCCTTAAACACTTCCAGGGAGGGGGCATCCACAGCTTCCTTGGGCAACCTGTTCCAGTGTCTGACCACCCTCACAGTGAAGAACTTCTTCCTAATATCTCATCTAAACCTCCCCTCTTCCAGTTTAAAGCCATTTCCCTTTGTTTTGTCATTAACTGCCCTTATGAAAAGTCCCTCCCCAGCTTTCTTGTAGGCACCAGGAAAGTTGTTAACTGGTTATTTTCAGTTCTAGTACTCTACCAAATAGTAGTTAGTTTGCACAGCCTAACCCTAGAAGAAACTTTAAGTGTCCTCAGGTCTTACAAAACCAGTGATGTTCTGGGTGCTCAGCACATTACTGAATGAGGCCTCATTGGAAGGATATCCAGCCAAAGTTGACAAACTTGTCAAGTGCCCCAGTTCCATTCCAAAGCTACTTGTAAACAAAAAAGAATCAGAAAAAAATAACCTATTTCTCAAACCACTTTAAAAAACCCTGAGAAGTAAGTAATTTCTAAAAAAATTCGGGGAACACTTGGAACAAGTCATCACGACTAAGATTTTATTATTTTATTTTTATAGTTTTTTCTTATGGCTTATACATTTTGTAGTTACCTTTTCTGCTATTTATTCAGAACAAATTCATTGTAATTCTTCTCTGTACCCTTCTCACTAGTCTGCAGATAGGTATTTTTGTTACAGAGAAAAGATATGTCATTGTGGTAACAGCACTCAATTTTGCCTTATCCTTCTCAGTTTTCTTTTGTATTACTCGCCTATAAACAGTTCAAAATATTTGTGAGATGACCTCATTTTTTTTTGTTGTTGTTCTTTCATTTTGATCTCGTTTTCCTGGCTGAGAGGACATGTGTCACTTGTGTTTTGAAATGAACTCTGGTAAATACAGCCGCTTCTCAAAAAGATCACTGCTCTCATTTGAGCACGACTTTGCCATAAATATGCAAGTGGGAAGAAAACTATGAAGACTTCTTGTGCAAACTACCCACGGGCTCGGTCTTCTCCCTGTTACGGCACCGTGCTGCTTCTGGATCCTTCCTTGCAGAGCACACGACCTACCTCACGGCCGTGCATGACACCAAGTGCCAAAGAAGGATAATTGTATTATAAGACTTTTTAATTCCCCAACTTACTTCAGCTGTTATCAGCAGCTGGTTACTTCAGCTAGCTGATATGCCTCGGTGTCTTGTAAACATTCGCTCTAGTATTGTGCATTACTCATAGTTGGAAAATCACTTTGACTCCTGTAACATAATTATGTTAATGTCAAATGAGTCACAGGGAAACAGAAAACTTGTATCAGAGCTGCACCTTAGTGCCAGTTTCTGAATGCTCCTGTTGGCACGGTAGAAGTAGGTTAGGGGATTTAGGGGGGGAAAAACAACTTTCATTTAATGAGTGATGTGAAATTATGATAATGACTCATAAGGAAGCTTGCGTGACAATCAAATTCAGATTCACCAAAACATAACATTGGTAAGAGAATAGCCTGCCTGATTATTTATAAGAGTGAGAATTAAAAATACTGAATTTTTAAAGAATGATTTCCCCAGGAAAATTTCACAGATATCTTTTGCACATAAACAGCTTTTGACTTTCATTATTTAGTTCCAACGGCAATGATTTATTTAAATTGACATCTTAATTAGATTAAGTTTCAGCATCAATCATCTCTGATGTTTTATTAATTCTATCTCTTTCTTGGTTTAGTTAATTCAAGTGATCATTTAGGGAAAAAAAACAAACAAACAACCTTTTAGCTCATTTTTGGATCATAATTCAAAAAGCCAGAAGCTCTTCAACAAGCTAAAAGTTCCTGTAACATATCTGGTCTTAACTTACAGCAGGCAAAGCAATAGTAAGAGCAGAATTTGTTCCAGAGTTAAAAGATATGGGGATATACATCTGTGACACACTGGCTATCTCAGGGCTAAGCTGCAGCATTTTTTTTTCCTATAATATACAGAGGCAAGTTACTCTGGTATTTGCCTACCAGGATTTTACATGCTCAAACATATATCAATATTCCCACATGCCAGCCTGATGAATAAGATATACCATCTGAATGTAATGTAATGGAGGCTTTTTTTTTTTTTGGCTGAAATATCACTCTCAGAACACAAGGGTTTTAGTATTCTGACAGATCCCACTGTGCTATTCAGTAACAAGGCTCAAAACTAAACAAAAGGTAAAGGTTGAAATGAAAATCATAACCAGATAGTTTAAGTCGGGAAAAAAAATCACTCAAAGTGCTGTATAAAAAATATTTGTTGGTAAGTAACTGTATTTACATTAATGTCCTATTTGAGAAAGTTAGGAGGCAAGACTTACATTTCTGTGGGAGCTCCATCTCTCTGAGCATTTCTCCTTCATCTGCTGACTTCTCATCTCATGCCTTTTCTGACTTTCTCTCAACTTACCCTAGAAACTCAGTTAATAAATTAAATCTCACATGTCCCATAAGAAACCAACTGTTGTTACTAAATTGAGTGGGAATATAAGGTCATGCCATAGGTGACTAAGTACACCCTAGATTTCCCTACGAGCCATCATCTAAATATGATGCCACAGCATCATCTCGACCTTATACTGAGTGAGGGGCTTTATTTCCGAGCACATCCCCTATCCAGAGATAACCTACTATGGACAACACCCGCAGCTCTCAGCCGAGTTAAACCTGTTTGTGTTTGATTATGTCAGGCACGTTCGTGTTTAACGGATCGGGGGAAAGGCCTTATTGTAGAATTCGGTGCTTCTGCTGGAAATAGACAGAAAATCCACCAAGGGCTTCTTCCTTTGTAAATCAGCGTCGTTTTATTAATGATGCACCTTCGCGGTTTGCCCTACAGAGGCAGACGGCCGCGGTCCGAGCGATGCTGCGGCCCCGGGGCAGGACCTGGCGTTTTTCTCCCGGTAGCGGCGAGGCAGGGCCAGGCCCGGGGAATTGCTCTGAGGCGGAGCACCGCGGGTCAGCGCCGACTGAGAGAACCGCTCCACGCAAAACACGAGTGGGATCAGTTCGCCCG
>NW_010339695.1:8751-9058 GCF_000700745.2 Antrostomus carolinensis | reverse complement strand
CCTCACTGCTGGAGCTGGGGAGCCGGCTGGGCAGGACGGGCCGGGGCAGGAGGGACCCCAGCCCCACCACCCCACTCACCCTGGCCCGGCTGTGGGGCTGAGGCTCTGGGGCAGGACCCTGCCCGGCGGCTGGAGGCAGGTCCAGGCTGGGGGCAGGATGGCGTGGGCAGGGATCCATGGCTCCTTCCCGGGATCACCACGCTCCCCCAGCACCACTCGAGTGCTGGGAAGGCCAGAGCCCAGCTCTGCGATGTCCCACGTGACAAAAGATCCCAGTGGGAGAGGCCCTTGCCATCTCCTCCCCTCT
>NW_010339695.1:7850-8673 GCF_000700745.2 Antrostomus carolinensis | reverse complement strand
AGCTACAAACGTTTATCTGGGGGAAAGAAACGAGGTCTTAACCAGATGGCAGGGCTCATAAATCGCTCCAGAAAGGCAAGCTGGTACATGCAGCCCGCGTCTCCTCTGCCTATCTATTGCAAAGTGCCAGAAGAAATCTGTCTCAGGAATTATTTCAGAGAGGGCAATTTCTGTTTCCCAGTTGCTGTCATACATTAGCAATATCTGAAATGCCTCCAGTTGGTTACCAGTGGTGAGGAGCAGCCAGGGGCTGCCATGGATGAGAAGCACTAAAAGAAAATAAATTAGCCTCTTGCACTCAGCCCTTCCCTCTGCCGCTGAGCCACGAGTGACGAGCGGCTGTTGCTTAAGTAAC
Organism: Antrostomus carolinensis; assembly: GCF_000700745.2. NCBI lineage: Eukaryota > Metazoa > Chordata > Aves > Caprimulgiformes > Caprimulgidae > Antrostomus > Antrostomus carolinensis. Next base: position 8,318 of record NW_010339695.1, on the reverse strand, counting down.
GACCAGAATAATGAGGAGAACAGGATCCACAGGGGAATATTAACTCCGAGAAACAGCATTTTCTCCCCCTTTTGAAGTTTGCCCCCAGTGGCCCCCATCCTGGTGCAGAGGTTGCACCGGAACTGGCAGGGAGGGGTGCTGGGGGTACTGGGGATGCTGGTGCCAGTGCAGCCCTGTGGCTGCCCCACAGCATCCTCTGTCCCACAGGGTCCTCTGTCCCCGCCTCCAGTGCTGATGCTCTTCCCTTCCTTTCCCTGCGTCGATCCTATGTGTGTCCATCTCCTCCTGTGTTAGCTGAGTGTAAACCCCCCCGTGCTTCCCATAACCACCCAAAACCAGTCACCTGCACAAGCAGTACAGCACTACTCACACTCACTCACACTCACTCACACACTCGTCTGAGCCCTGCTACAGGGTAAGAGCCTGAGGAGATGGGAAAAGGCCAGCCTGGACTATGCAGCTGAACCG
>NW_010339695.1:6366-7780 GCF_000700745.2 Antrostomus carolinensis | reverse complement strand
CAGGCCAGCCAGGGGCTCATTAACGGCTGCGTCTGAGCCCTTACAGGTGCCAGGGTGAGAGGAGCCTGTCGCTAACGAGCAGCGGGGGCAGGAGCTGTAGCAAGCGGGTGTGTTTGTCCCGTTCCTAAAAGGCCTGGTCCAGTTCTGAGCCCTGCTGTTGTAACGAGCGTTTTGAGGAAGTTGGATGTGATTTCAATTCCTTTATCTCCCCTGGCTGGCTGAGTCACCTGGGGAACATTCCCCTGACTGACTGCTCCTCTTTGTATCCATTAACAATTATATGGGGGTGCAATTTGGAGAACTGCCTCATTCCGCCCTGTGTGATTGCCAGTGAAATCTCTCCCGCGTAGCAGCGTGTTGGTACCTGTTGCAGCTGCAACTGTCCCCAGGAGGACGCGTGTTCACTTAACGTGTCATCGCAGGGAAGACAAGGCATCCTTCTGCTCAAAAAAGGCAACAAAACACACTGAAATGGGGCTGTAAGTTTTCTTTGTGTTCTTTCCCTCTGACACGCTTTTCTATCCATCCCACGTCTGTGAGCAACGGGGAAGAAGTCGTTTCACTGTGTGCTGTCCCCAAGGGAAATAGCGGGCTGGCTTCATCTGAAACATTCCTGTGGGTGTGATCATCCATGGGCTGGCAGGGGCAGGACATCCTGCCCCGATGGGGCCGATCGCTGCAGGGGGGTCCAGGACGGGTTTCGCAGAGCTCGGCTGGTCAGAGGGATGTCACCATCCTGGCAGCCGCGCTGGCGTGTCTCTGGCTGCTCCCGCGGGGCTGCGAGGCCGCAGGCGGGATGATCCCTCCGGCTGCTCCCGTGCTGTTAATAACACAGCCGTGTGCTTCTGCCAGGCCTTCCCCATTGGGCTTCCTTGGATTCACATCAAGGTAAGATTTTCTTGCTCCTAATCCCCCAGTGCCAACATGGCACGGAGGAATCGGCTGTAGCTGCTTTGACTCATAGCAGGATCACTGCCAGCCCGTGGGCACCCCCGGGATGGATGGGGGCTGCTCACGTCTGGGGTCAGATCCGCTTTCCAGGGCGCAGGCAGGTCCTCAGGTCTCAGTGGTGGAGTTGGTGGGAGCTGGAGGGGCTTTCAGGTCCTGTGTCACCTCTACCAGGAGCCACACAGCTCGAGTCTCCGCGGCTGAGCTCCGTAAGCACAGGGCTGGCTCTGAAAAATGAGGAGCATTTTGCAGGCGCTGTTGGGCCGGCAGCAGCAGAGCCCAGAGCGCGGAGCCGGTGGGCAGCGTGCGGGGGGCCATGGAGTGCAGCAGGAGCAGGCAGGGTCTCCAGGACGGCTCATCGGGGCCCCATGCACAGGGGACATTAATTGTGCCAGGCTGCTGGCAGAACCCATGCCCACGGTGGCCTGGTGCTGCACTGTGACAAAGCCAGGGTGGTGACGGTGAT
>NW_010339695.1:3197-6280 GCF_000700745.2 Antrostomus carolinensis | reverse complement strand
CAGCGTCTCTGGCTGGGCAGGCTGCGGCTGCGGGAGCGATGGCATTAAAATGCTTGTGTTGATCTGGCAGAGGCAGCTCTGGGACATCAACAGGCGATATTTTGCTGGGAAAAAGGACAATGACAATACTCTCCATCAAAATCATTACAGCACTGTCCCTTGGAGTCACCAGCCGGAGAGCTGTGAGGGAGGTTTTCTTGTTTGTTTTTTTTTTCCTAAAAAGGAGAGTTTAATGGCACCTTGGCACTGTGCTGTCCGGCGTGCCGGCGGTTCGTGCCCGTTGCACGTGGCGTTGCTAAAATGATGCTCCCATACCGGGGCTGGTGTCAGCGTGAGGAGCCCTCCCAGCTCCGCTTATTTCTGCAGAGACCCACATCTGAATGAGCTTGTCAAGTGAAATTTTCTGGCTGGTTAGAAATGGATTTTCAAGCTCCTCGCTCACATGTAAACATTTTTAGTGGTCCCCAGCCAAAGCGGGAACAGCGAAAGCAAACATCAGCCAGAGCAAAGCCAGTCCCTGCAGGGAAATCGCCGGCCGCAGAAGGAAACAAAATGCACGATGGCTTCAAAAGACACCCATTAAACTGTGTGCTGAAGTGATTCATGGTGCTGGTAGTTAGACTTTAATTAGATCTTAATCAGGTAATTTTATCTTTGTTTTAGAAATTAGAGCTTAATGACTGTATTGCTCTCATAACAGCACCGTGACTGAATACAGCAATATCACATGGCAGCACTGCAGTGGGCAGGGATGGGACAGAGATTATCTGCTGGTCTCAGATCATTATCCCTTAAACAAAGGAAGATCTTTAACACACACAAATCCAGCAGGACTCTCCCACCGGGGATGGTGAGAGAGGGGCAGAGCTGTGTCAAGACATGGGCACAGGCTCAAGCCCCAGTGATGCCCTTTCCCGCAGGGCTGGGCTGAGTCAGGGCTTTAAACCCCTCATCCTCATCCTCATCCTCATCCTCATCCTCATCCTCCAGCCCTGGGGTGTGAACCTGGGCGCTGGCAGCCCAGCTCCCCAGAGCACGGCACGGCAGTGAGGGGAAAGCGGCGTGTGCGGTAAGGAGAGCTGGAGCGTGGGCTCTCATCTCAGCGGGATGGGTCCTTCACAGGATTAGCAGCAGAGTAATTAATCTCACTCATTCCTGGGCACTTTTCCTCTTGTGTTGCCATTTTGGGCACCAACCCACTTGCAGACCTCCCCACCCTGCAGAGCGGAGCTGCTGTGCCCCTGCTGTGCTGGGAGGGACACATGGGACACGGGATGGGCACACGGGACATGGGATGGACGTGTGGGATGGACACATGGGACACAGGATGGACACACGGGACATGGGATGGACGTGTGGGATGGACACGCAGGATGCGGGATGGACACACAGGATGGACATGCACTGAATGGCAATGGCAGTGTGGACCATGCACTTTGCAAACACGCACAGACCTTGGACACATCTCCCAGGGGGGGATTTCCTCCCTCGCTGGCTGTGGGGATACGTCAATACCAGCTGCAGGAGGATAACAAGCTCTCTGCCTCACGTCCTAATCTTTATGTATTTCATTTTGGTTGAGTCACATGAAGTCAGTTCAAGTGTGTGGGGTAAGCCCATACGGCAGGTGGGACCAGGATGATGCTCCTGAGCCACAGCCTGGCTCCAGAGCCTGGCCCATGGAGCCAGGATTGGCCTCGTGCCCGGCACGAGGGCCGTGTCCTGCAGCGCATCCCTCGCAGCGATGCCTGGCCGGAGAAGCAGCAGTTTCACCCAGGTCTGTTTCTTTTTTCCTTTCTGAGCTTGGTGAGTTGTCCCTGGACCCTGCCACAGCTCGCCCTTGACCCGCTGCTTGGGGAGGAGAAGCAGGAGCTTCATGTCCCACGGTGTTCATGTCCCATGGCCGCGGCGCGGCTGCGGCAGCAGCTCCCTGGAGCCGAGCGACTCGGCTGTCCTTGAGCCCTGCCCTGCCCTTGCTGCGGATGACAGCGGGCGCCTTCCCACCTTCGCTTTCCTGCTTGTTATGCCACAGGAGCCACTTGAACTCATTACTGTGGCAGATTATGGGTCCCCAGGTAATCACGCGTACTCAGATAATTACTAACAGATCCTCTAATAGGAATGAACTCAGTTGAATCCATTCAATCACTGGGTAAATATTTATACCTAAGCCGTCCTTATCGCCAGGCACCGGAGCGTGTTGAGCCGGGGCTGCTGTCCCCACGCCTGCTCGCTGCAGGAGCTGGATGTGGTGAGCAGGGAGCTGGGCTGGACCAGCCTCACACCATGGCTCAGGACCAGCCGGGGACCCAGCACCACGCGCTGTGATCCCAACGCCACTTTTCTTTCCCTCCTCGGAACTGGTGGCCACTCCAGGCCAGCAGCAGCAATCTGGTGGCCAACCTGCCTGCCGTGGCCGCTGCTGCCAGCCGCTGCCAGGCGAGCTGGGGACCGATTCCATGGCCAAGCAGGGCTCTGTGCCTGCGGGCAGTGCTGCCTGTGTGCCCTGGGGAGATGTGCCTTTCCCTGGGGTGCTGAGCCCATTTCTGGCCATGCTTACATCACCCGGTGCTGTTGGGACCCTCGGGGTGCTGCAGGGATCAGCGTTCCTGCAGGGATGTGAGGAGCATCCTTCCTCAGTGCCGTGGTTTCACTCAGCCCGTGCTGAAGGGCTTTAGACAGGCGCTTTCCCAGCCCTGGCTGTGCAGGGCACCCGGCACCGTCTGCGGGCAGCAGTTCCAGCTGACATCCCCATGGGCTCTGCCATCCGCCAGCACAGCCGCTGTGTGCCCGCAAGCGACAGCCTCTGCTCCCCGTGCGCTGAGCCCTGGGTGCAGTGAAGTCACCCTAATTGGACCAGCCAGCTAATTAGCTGTCAGGTAATGAATTATGCAGCGGTGCCTGGACTCCAGAGCAGTATTGATACCATCGGCTCCTCTCATTTCTACACGCTCCTGTTTGCTGAACGGAGCTTGTAGAAGAACTTGGAAAACTTTCAAAGCAAATTAAACGTGTTAATCAGTTGTAGGCGGTGGGAAGTCACCGGGAGAGCAGGCGGGCAGGCTGGCACCAGCAGGTCGGCT
>NW_010339695.1:2712-3134 GCF_000700745.2 Antrostomus carolinensis | reverse complement strand
TGCACAGCCTGTCACCCACCTTGCACCCCGGGCAGGCCGGGGATGGCCCTGCTGGGGAAGGGGAGGATGGGCAGTGGGACGCAGCTCCCAGAGCCCATGTGTGGGGCCCGTGGCACTGTGATCCCACCTTGGTCTGAGAGATGAATGTGCATCTGAAAATACTTGGGTGTAATTTAATGTGCTGGTCCAGCGCTGCAGCTTGAGGTTGCTGGTGTGGAGCTCACCACTGTGGAACTTGCCTCTGAGCCAGCTTCTCCTTGGTCAGGGCCACCAGTCCCAGGGCAGCTCAGGCCTGGGGTCAGGGTCTCCTCATCAGGAGACAGGGAAGGTAAATAACTAAGGGAGATGTTAAGTTGGAGTTAACATCTTTGGCTGGGGGGTGCTGGGATGGTCCCACTGGGGAGGGGGGTTAAGGGCTGGGT
>NW_010339695.1:301-2701 GCF_000700745.2 Antrostomus carolinensis | reverse complement strand
TCAGGGCTGGTTTGGGGAGGGGAGGCTGCTGTGGGCAGGTGTGGTGCCACGGCTCCTGGGGACCTGCTGGCAGCTCTGCTTTCCGTGGGGCAGGGCGGGACACTTGTCAGTGATGTAAATGGACTCCGGGAAGGATTCCCTTGACGAGCACATCTCAAGAGCTCTTCAGTGTGAACAGGATCAGGGACCACTTAAGTTGCATTCATTATGTTTAAGTATTTATGAGCTGATAAACAGCTGCTCTCTAGGGTTCAAGCCTGAGTGAACTGATCAAAACAGCGCACGCAACGGCCGTGGCCATGCCACTGGGGCAGCCGGGGCCACAGGACGTGTGGCACCAGGGATGGCTCCCTGCAGTCACATGCATCCTCCCCCTGATCCGTGTCGAGTGTCTCTTGGCACCTTCTGGCATAACCAGCACCCTGTGCCTGTGCTGCCGGCTTTGCTGGTGGGGCACGAGTCCCATGGGTCATCCCATGGCAGCGCCAGGTTTGTTTTGTGCTGGCAGAGCCGGCGCGCAGCCCCCCTGTGCTCCGCGGCGACGCTGCAGCTGCAGATAGAAAGCGCAGCTGGGGCTGGTGGCATTTACCTGCCAGGGGGTCTGTGCAGAGTGACCCCCTCCCGGGCAGGTACCTGTCAGGGAAGTGGGTGCCCTGCCTGTCCCCACACTGCCGGGCAGGGTGATCAGAAATCCCGGGGTCCCCGGCTGTACCGGAGCCCCCCACCACTCCTGCCTTCGGGCCCTGCTGCCACCTGGGCGCTGAGCTTGTCCCCGTGTCCCGCAGCACCTGTGGGGCAGCGAGGCGGGGTGGCTTGTGCCTTGTAGGAGCTGGCAAGAGGCGTTCTGGGGACCCCTGAGCTGGCTCTCGTGGCTGAGCGGTGGCTCTGGCACCCCGTGTCCCCCAGGATGGGGACATTCCTAGTGGGGACAAGGCATGGCTCCCTCTGGAACCCTCTCTGCTTGGTGTTGGTGTCACCAAACCAGCGCTGCTGGACCAAACCCCACCCTGCCTCTTCAGAATGCAGCTCGTCTACTCCGGGGCTTTTTAACCCGCGTTTTAAGAGCTCCTAATGTGATAAGCGTTTTCAGTACAGCCCTTCCTGAGCCCTCATTTGCTTACCCTTTGGAAATCTAATACTTGATTTAAGCACATTTCTGCTCCCTCCATTTGTGAGGACAAATGTAAAGTAATTGTTTGATATTGCAGCAGTTTCCTCAGGCTCCAGCTCTAATTTCCCACTAATACAGTATTGTCAGGGGGATCAATCTAACCCGGCACCTTCCGCCTCCTCGGAGTGGATTGGAAATGGCTTTTCTACTGCCAGGCTGGGATTTGTGAGTCTCGCTGTGAATGTTTTTCTCCTTTAAAGGAAAAATCATACAAGAAAATATCCCATCTTCCTGCAGACAGCTGTTAATCCCCGGCTCTCCCGCCGCCTGCCCGCAGCCGGTGCTGGGTGCCCTCGCTGCTGGGCTTCCCGTGGCTGCTGCTGGATGACGGTGGAAGAGGCAGATAGGGCTCCATTACATCTCCATTAATTACCTCCAGTTTTTCCCTATTAGAGCTCGCTGGGCAGTAATCACTTCCAGTAAAGCCTCTTAAACTGGTCCATGGCTGTGTTGCATCCCCTGTGCATCGCTCCGAAGCATCCCCCAGCCCTGTGCCAGAGGACAGAGGATGCCGAGGGCTGTGGCTCCCCAGGTCCTGCTGGCACAGGGCCCCAGACACATCGACAAATGTCCTGGGCTCTCCAGCAACCCCCAGCTGACCCCTCCCCGGGGAAGCCTGCAGTGGGTGCAGGGAGCACTGGAGCATGAGGTGCCTCATCCCAAACTGAGCCCCTGGTCCCACCCCCCCGACGTTCCCCCTTTCCTGGCCGCTTTTCACAGCCCTCATGCCAGCGTGTCCCCGAGGTGCACAGAGCCAAGCAGCCGCTTGGGCCGGGCTCCAGCCAATCTCCCTGTGCTGCCCCTTGGGCAGCCTCAGCAGGACAGATGTCAGAGGGAACGGAGCCACCAGCTCAGGGGTACCCATGTCCCGTACAACATTGGGTGCCACCATGCCCTCCTGGCTCACAGCCAGCCCAGGAGGACCCCCCACAAGCCCACTTGCCACCCTTCCCAGGCCCTTTCCTGGTGGTCCCGGTGCTGTCAGAGGACAAGGCTGAGCAGGACTGGCCAGGAATTGCTCTTACTGTGCCCAGCTCCAGGCTGGCAGCGGGCAGAGGGGGTCTGGGAAGGGGGTTTTGTCCCTGTCCTGCCATACCCTGGGCTGTTCTGCCACCAAGCACATGAGGATCTAACAGCCACCAGTGCCCTGAGCACCGACCCTGCCATGGCACCCACACTGCGCTCGCGAACGCGGTGGGAGCCTCCCGGCCCCTCGGCTGGTCTGGGGC
>NW_010339695.1:0-219 GCF_000700745.2 Antrostomus carolinensis | reverse complement strand
GATGCGAGTGGTAAATTGCAACCTTTGACAGAAGTGCCTGAGATTTACTACAGAAATCAATAGCTGATTCAAACAGTCCAGCACTCGGAAAGGCAAATAGCACCACTCCGACAAGAGCCGTTATTGATATTCATGGCGAGCGGTGCCCGTGACAGGCCGGCTGGCAGCCCCCGAGATGGATCGCTGCAGGGTGGGACAGGGCTGCATCCGCACAGCAGG
>NW_010339694.1:0-5104 GCF_000700745.2 Antrostomus carolinensis | reverse complement strand
GCCTTTCTGGGTTTGAACCCCCCACCAGAGCTCAGGACACCCAGAAGAAGCTGGAAGTCATTTGGGGAGTGTTTTTGCTTTGGGGATTTGTGAAACCACTGATTGCTCCTCACTGTCAATCCCCATGGAATCTTCCCAAATTCCTCATTTGAGGAACTTTGACATCCTCCAAAATTGCTTCTCGCAGCTGCGGATGCCCCGTAGCACAGACACGGGGTGAACATCTCCAACTGTGTGGGCTTCACACATGAGGAGGTCAATTAGGAAATTATTCCTCAGCCTGTATAGATAATAAATGTAATTTAAAGATGGATTTTAAATCAAATAATACAGGGTAGGTTGTTTATAAGGTGGCAGCGACTGAGCAGTAAGGTACCTCCTGCAGAGAGGATGCACCCATAGCCGAGCCAAGCACGGAGGGTAATTTTTAGTCATGAATTAGCTGATTTAATTAATTTCCTCTTTTTTTAATGAGGTATTTTAGGGTTATTTCTATTACTGATGTGCTGCTGTCCCCACTTCACCCCAAGGCACTCAGCTCTCCATCATCCAAAGGGCTGGATAACTCCAGTGCTCCTGGACGCAGTGAGCCACGTATTCCCATGTGTGGCCATGGACAAGGACATGGACACAAGGGGTTCAACTCCAAGGGGATGAAGCTCGAGTGAGACAGATACAGAATCCCAGAATTGCCTCGATTGGAAAAGCCCTTTCAGATCATTGAGTCCAACCATGAACCTGGGGTGGGACCTCTGCTGCAGAACCATGACCCAAGATGGAGCTGATGTCACAGAATCCCAGATTTGCCTGGATTGGAAAAGCCCTTTAAGAACATCGAGTCCAACCATGAACCCAACACTGACAAGTCCCCTATGACTAACCCATGTCCCTCAGCACTGTGTCTACACAACTCTTCAATCCCTCCAGGGATGGGGACTCCACCACTGCCCTGGGCAACCCCTTCCAATGCCTACAGTTCAGGGGAGACCAGTGTGGTACAAGGAGGGATGAAGCAGGTTTGGAAAAGCACGTGTCACAGTGCAGGAGAGCTCCCCACGTCCACTGAGCATCTTCTGAAGATCCAGAAGAGGCTAAAAATGTGGCCAGGGAGAGTCTCTCTCCTCAGGAATCCTGAAACCCAGGCTGGCTTTCTGTCTCAAAAATGATGCCACATTATGGGTTGGACTAGATGATCTCCAGAGGTCCCTTCCAACCCCCATCATTCTGTGATTCTCTGATTCACCTCTCAGCTACTGAGCTCCTGATAGAAACCACAGAATAAATCATGGGACTGTGTCATGTCAGCAATTAAGCTTTTGCAGTTAATTAAATGAATCAGATGAGGATGTTTCTTCCTTTTGGTCTTTGAATGCATAATTTTATCAGGTGGCTTCAATGCAAGAAGGTGGCTGTGGGATGGTGCTGGTCATCCCCAGGGAGGAACCTTCCAGCTCCAACCTCAACCACCCCCTTTGAAATTATCAGCTGAATGATTGAGGATTTGAAGTTTATCTCTGGGACCTGTGATATGATATGATATGATATGATATGATATGATATGATATGATATGATATGATATGATATGATATGATATGATATGATAACCCTCCTGCAATCACCTTCTCCATTCAAGGTGGTCCTGTCAGGTCCAATTCAGACCTTCCTCCTGAGATACAATTATTTCCAATTTACTGATATCAACCAAAATGCTGAGCTCCCTCCTCATCCTCCTCATTTTCCAGAGGACAGAAGGATTCAAATCTGTTGAAAACCACCCATCCACATTACCTAACTCACCTCCAAATGAGAATCACAGAATCCCAAACTGGTTTGGGTGGGAAGGGACCTTCAAGATCATCCAGTTCCAACCCCCAGCAGGGACACCTTCCACTAGACCAGGTTGCTCAAAGCCTCATCCAACCTGGCCTTCAACACTTCCAGGGAGGAGCAGCCACAGCTTCTCTGCCCAACCTGGGACACTGTCTCACCACCCTCTGGGTGAGAAATTTCCTCCTAATATCCAACCTAAATTTCCCCTCTCTCAGTTTAAAACCATCTCCCCTTGTCCCATCACTATCTGCCCATGGAAAAAAGTCCCTCTCCCTCCAGTTCAGAAGCTCCCTTCAGGTACTGGAAGGCTGCAGTGAGGTCTCTCCCCTGATCGTTCTCTTCTCCAAGCTCAACAAGCCTAGCTCCCTCAACCTTTCTTCAGTAGAGAGGTGCTCCAGCCCTTGGTTCATCTTCCTGGCTCTCCTCTGGACCTGCTCCAACAGCTCCACATCTTTCTTGTGCTGGGGACTCCAGACCTGGACGCAATACTCCAGCTGGGACCTCCCAAGGGCAGAGCAGAGGGGAACAATCCCCTCCCTCACCCTGCTGCCCACCCCTCTTCTGATGCAGCCCAGGACACAGCTGGCAGGAGGTCAGGATGAGGCCAGGAGCTCAGTTCAGTCCCCACTTAGAAGCAACTCAATATTTTAATGTTGATATTAAGAAGCTCTCCAGAAGAGCTTTGACTCAACCTTAAATCCAAGCTCCATCAAGCTTGGACAAGACCCTTTCCAAACCATTTGCTGAAGCAAAGGACTAAAACTAGTTTACCCATAACTGAGGCCAGGGATGTGGTTGGACTTTGAGCATCCCAACTACATCCCCGTTGCCTTTCTCCTCTGTATTTCACTTTGCTTTGAGCAGTAGCAGGAGCAGCAACAACGTTTTAGCACCTACCTCCAGAAGAAGAGGTCCCAGAGACTCCTTCTCAATGACCCCTTGGCTGCTGGATGAGATGTCGGATTTTTGGACTTCATCATCAGCTGTTTTCTCTGTAGGAAAGGAAAAGGGGATGTTTCAGCCAAAAGAATCATTATTTTACTACTGAAGAAAGCTGGGGAAGGACTTTTCCTAAGGACAGTTAATGACAAAACAAGGGGAAATGGGTTTAAGCTGAAGGAGGGGAGGTTTAGATGAGATATTAGGAAGAAGTTCTTCACTGTGAGGGTGGTCAGACACTGGAACAGGTTGCCCAAGGAAGTTGTAGATGCCCCCTCCCTGGAAGTGTTGAAGGCCAGGTTGGATGAGGCTTTGAGTAACCTGGTCTAGTGGAAGGTGTCCCTGCTGCTGGCAGGGGGGTTGGAACTGGATGAGCTTGAAGGTCCCTTCCAACCCAAACCATTCTGTGATTCTATGATTCTATAATTATTACCAATAATAAACAAAATATTGACCATTTGTCACATAGGTGTGCACCCAAAAATTCAACATTTTCACTGCATCCCCCAGTCCCATTAAGATCTAATGTCATTTTTTAATTATTGATTAATTATTATAAAATAAAGGCACTAATTAGATCACAACCTACTGCTCGCAGGAAGGAAAAACCCATCTTAAGCAGAAGCCTGCTGAGAGAGCCATCCAAAATCAACATTTGGAAAAGGAAACGGTACATCCAGTTTAGCACAAGCTACAGTGTTTGATCTGGAACTTTACAGACAACACTTTAAGGAATAACTGCCGGGAGGAATTCACGGAGAACAGGCTGTGCCAAAGGAAACTCGCTGCAGGAAAAATAGCAGCTTCTACTGCTGATGTGCAGGGATCATCCAGAGGAGGCCACGGGGATGATGCGAGGGCTGGCGCAGGTCTGCTGTGAGGACAGGCTGAGAGAGTTGGGGCTGTTCAGCCTGGAGGAGGGGAGGCTCTGGGGAGATCTTCTAGTGGCCTCCCAGTACCTGAAGGAGCTCCAGGAAGGCTGGGGAGGGACTTTGGCCAAGGGCAGGGAGTGAGAGAACAAGGGGTGATGGCTTGAAAGTGGCAGAGGGGAGATGGAGCTGAGATGTGAGGAAGAAATTGTTTGGTGTGAGGGTGGTGAGCCAGTGTCCCAGGTTGGGCAGAGAAGCTGTGGCTGCTCCTCCCTGGAAGTGTTGAAGGCCAGGTTGGATGAGGCTTTGAGCAACGTGGTCTAGTGGAAGGTGTCCCTGCTGCTGGCAGGGGGGTTGGGACTGGATGAGCTTGAAGGTCCCTTCCCACCCAAACCACTCTGGGACTCCATGATTCTCTGCTGCTGGAGGAGCCCAGCCCCAGCCCTGCCAGAAACTCTCCCGCTGTCTTGCTGAATAATCCCTTTGGGATAAAAAACAACCCAAAAAACGCAGCGAGAGGGCCCTGTTATTTATCTCACACTCCCCCAAAGGTGCCAGCCACTTCACGCAGCTACTCCAAAGAATCCTGGATAAATCCAGCAGTGAAAGGTGGGTGGCAAGTGGGATGTGCCAAAGCCAGCGATCCCGGGCAAGTGAGCCACGATGCCGCTGGCGCTTCAGGGCTGTTTCATTTTGCTCCTCCATATCCATGACCGTTTTCCTCTGGAAAGCTGGGAGAGTCCTTTCACCTCCTGGGATGCAATCCAGGAAGGATGAGGAGAGCAGCATCCCTGTTTCCACAGGATGGAGTTGAAAATAAACCCTGATGGCTGGGATTGACTCAGGAGCACAAGCCCCAGACAGTGCCGCTGGCGCTTCAGGGCTGTTTCATTTTGCTCCTCCATATCCATGACCGTTTTCCTCTGGAAAGCTGGGAGAGTCCTTTCACCTCCTGGGATGCAATCCAGGAAGGATGAGGAGAGCAGCATCCCTGTTTCCACAGGATGGAGTTGAAAATAAACCCTGATGGCTGGGATTGACTCAGGAGCACAAGCCCCAGACAGCCACGTCTTTTAAATCCCTCCAGGGATGGGGACTCCACCACTGCCCTGGGCAACCCCTTCCAATGCCTCAGAACCCTTTCAGCAAAGAAATTCTTCCTCACATCCCATCTCACCTGCCCTGGCCACAACTGAAACCCATTGCCTCTTGTCCTGTCCCTTGGGCCTTGGGAGAGGAGACCAACAAGTTCTTCTCCTTCCCACCTTTGCAGCACTGAGATCTTGGAGCAGATGGATCCCTGCTCACCTTCTTTGGGGTGGCACATCCCGGTGATGCAAAACTCCTTCAAAACATCAGCACATCCCAGCTCAACACCTCAGTTAACGTGCTTAAACACAGCTCTTTAGCTTTTCCATCCCGAGCATGTGAGGATGTGGTGGTGTCACTGGGCAGCACTGGGCTG
>NW_010339693.1:0-571 GCF_000700745.2 Antrostomus carolinensis | reverse complement strand
GGTGGGTGTCATCACTCGTGGGTGGGTGTCCTTGCACACGAGTGACTGTGTGTCCTCACACATGGATGAGCGGGTGTCCTTGCTCCTTGCACAGGGGTGGGTGTCCTCAGATGTGGGTGGGTGGGTGTCCTTGCACGTGAATGACTGTCCTCACACATGGATGAGCGGGTGTCCTTGCTCCTTGCACAGGGGTGGGTGTCCTCAAATGTGGGTGGGTGGATGTCCTCATACGTGGGTGGGTGTCCTTGCACGTGGGTAGGTGGGTGTCCTTAAATGTGGGTGGGTGGATGTCCTCATACGTGGGTGGGTGTCCTTGCACGTGGGTAGGTGGGTGTCCTTAAATGTGGGTGGGTGGATGTCCTCATACGTGGGTGGGTGTCCTTGCACGTGGGTAGGTGGGTGTCCTTAAATGTGGGTGGGTGGATGTCCTCATACGTGGGTGGGTGTCCTCGCATGTGGGTGGGTGTCCTTGCACGTGGGTAGGTGGGTGTCCTTAAATGTGGGTGGGTGGATGTCCTCATACGTGGGTGGGTGTCCTTGCACATGGGTGGGTGTCATCACACGTGGGTGG